>NC_142936.1:45324154-45349154 GCF_046866305.1 Octopus bimaculoides
ACTAAGCTAAGAGCATTAGATTCCTTGGAAAAAAGCAGCGAATGTATACGAAAACAAGGACGGAAAAAACCCAAAGTCAGGAACTTTTTATCTCCCCCATGTGATTTTCCTGAGCACAAAGATTGAACACAGTAATTTGAAATACCAGTTAGCATCGCAAAAGGCTTCTGAGATGAGATGAAAACTTCTTGGCTCTTATGTCCATTTATGGTCACACAGGTGTCTCACTTTTCTGAAACTACAACAGTGGTCTGAACATCTTTGTAGCTCTGTTGAAAAAAACATACAAATGAGGCGTTTTACAAATGCATTAGTTTATTCTGCATATTTTCTTATATAAATACAACACCGATTTTTTAGACATTGAAGATCTAAGAACATCTTGTAACACTGTGTAACACGATTTTTGTCCTTCGGTAGCAACTGTTATTTCTTACTTGCTTGCTCCTAGAAAGTATGAAAATGATTAATATTTCCTTCAACCTTTGGTTTTGCTACATTTATTCAAATCCTAAAGAATCCCTCTCAACACATGGCTATGATGTTCCACTACTACTCTTGATCATGATCAGAAATGCACATATTGTCAGTCATTGAGAGACATGCTCAAGTGGTTAATGTCAAGCAACTGACAAGCAAATCTGGGGTACTGAGCAGAATATTTGCTATAACGATATTTCTGCTTCAGCAATGTAGCGCTGAATCTGTCTGAAATATAATGAAAAATAGCTGTTTCAAAACATTGACGTTCAGGTCACAGAAGCAAAGTTCGAAGGGAATAGTAGTAATTTCTTTTGATCTCTAGATAGATGGAAATAGAAAAAAAACACTTGCTGACCAAGACAAAAAAATACAAAATAAAAATGCTCTTACACATTGTTACCCACACTAATTTATGAGCAGGAACAAGAAATTGTCGCGGCCGCCAGGCCAGTTTACTCGCACCTTGCCAAACTAGTACCTTACACAGTACAGTATTAATAAACTTGTATCATTTATACTAATGTACAGGTACCTGTATTTTATTCAATTATTTAAGTAAATTATTTAAGTATGTTGACGAGACTCGGGGAAGTCTGGGAAGGCTTTGATACCAAAGGCTCCGGAAAATCGATGTATTTCTACTATCGTTGTATCTGTACTATCATCATAGCCTGCATGTACCTCTTTTTAGATATTTATGTGAACTAGTGCACCACATATGTATTTTTTAATGGAAATTCATAAAGAAATCGAAAACTTCTTTTATATTTTACTTGCTTCAGTCGTTAGACTGCGGCCATGCTGGGGCACCACCTTGAAGAATTTTAGTCGAACTTTTTGACCCCAGAACTTTTTTTTTTTTTTGTAAAGCCTCGCACTTATTCTATCGGTTTGTTTTGCTGAAACGCTGGTTCACGGAATTGTAAACTCACCAACACCAGTTGTCAAGCGATGGTGGGGGACAAACACATACACGAAGACACACACACACTCCCTACTCGATATATATGCTCAAAACCCTTCTGATAATCCATATGTATACGTATACACTAGCGCTTTCGGCCGGTTACGGTCGCTGTCAGTATGTATGTATGTATACAATTATGTGCGTTGACTGCAGCATCAGAGCGCTTTAGCTCTTATTTCTGGCATTGTAGGTGTTCTAACACTCTCAGTCATATTTAATGACAATTATAGTTTTCCTTTTTGGTAGTATAGTGCTAAACAGCTGCCTACTTTTATATATATATATATATAAAAGCAATGTTAATTCTCTAAATGAGGTATTAACAGTAACTGCACGATAAAGTGAAGTATATTGCCACTTAAATGTGGCTGACCCCTAGGGGTGGATGTTACTGTTGCTTTTAGCCCCAGGAGGACATCTCCTCCAGCTGGCTTATCGACACACTTCTGTGTCCTGTTTGTTTTGCCAAGGGAAGTTATCCCTCTCATCGTGATCTGTAGCACGAACGGAACCGAGTTTCAGGGTTGCTAAAAGCAACAGTAACATCCACCCCTAGGGGTCAGCCACATTTAAGTGGCAATATACTTCACTATATATATATATATATATATATATATATATATATATATATATATATATATATATAAACGATATATGAGTATATGCATATATATGTACATGTATGTACATACCTTCATCTACATGTACATATAGATACATATCTGGGTACATGACGTTGCAAAAAAACATAGACAAAATGATAAACAAGGTACAAAAAACAAGCAGGCCACATAGAGAATATATCCTTCATCATATATATATATATATATACACACACGAGGTCTGATCAATAAGTATCCGGACTGTTGCCGTAGTAACGAAGCTAAAGCACGCAAAGTGAAGCCGCTAGGCAAAGATTGACCTTGAATTTTGCTGTATATGTGCACTAAGTTTTAACGTTCTAGCTCACTTCTGCTGTTCACAGAAGTGCTTGGAAGGAAGGTGCGTAACGTATGATCGTCGCATTGACCATGACATAGAAATTTGTCATGGCGTTACCTGCTCACAGGCCTTCGCAAAGTTGTAGAAAGTGTATAGAGAGGGATGTATGAGCCGCACATAAGTGTACGAGTGGTTCAGACGTTTCCAAGATGGCAGAAAAAATATCGATATTTAACGAGCGTTCTGGGAGACCCACAATCAGCAGAACTGAAAAAAGCATCGCAGATGTGCGCGCACATGTGAGGGGAAATCGTCGAATAACTTTCCATGAGTTATTAGATGTGCAGTTTAGTTACGGTTCAGTTCAGTCCATTATCACTGAAGATTTGGGTATGAGACGCGTGTCTGCCAAGTTTGTGCCAAAACTGCTTTCAGCTGACCAAAAGGATACTCGTGCTTCAGTTGCACAAGATCTTGATTGTGTCGAGAACGATGAAAACTTTGCGTAGACCTCTGAACAGGTATCGCCAAGCTTTTAGCAAAATTTGATGCAGATTCTCTGCTCAAGTTTCTCTGTCATGGTCTATGCGACGATAATCCGTTACACACCTTACTTCCAAGCGCTGCTGTAAAAAGTGAGCTAGAACGTTCAAATTTAGTACACATGCACAGCAGAGTTCAAGGTCAATATGTGCCAAGCAGCTTCATTGTGTGTGCTTTAGCTTCGTTATTATAGCAACAGCCCGGATACTTATTGATTAGACCACGTATACACACATGCACACACACACACACACACACACACACACACACATATACTTTATCAAAAAGCAGCAAATATATCACAAAAACTGTTACTCAGAGTTTCGCGTTCCCGTTCGTCAGACAGTTCTGTTATATATATATATATATATATATATATATATATATATATATATATATATATACATATACGCACCCACACACACGACTGGCTTTTTTCAGTTCTGTTTACCAAATCCACTCACAAGGCTTTGGTCATCGCCTATAGTAGAAGACACTTGCCCAAGTTGCCACATGATGGGACTGAACCCAGAACCATTTGGTTGGGAAACAAACTTCTTACTACACAGCCTATTTTTGGCACAAGCTCAGCAATTTTGAGAGGAATGGACTGGTCGATTACAGCGAACCATGTTCTCAACTGGTACTTCATTTTATAGACTACGAAAGGATGAAAGGCAAAGTCGATCTTGGCAGTATTTGAACTCTGAATGTAAAGAACTCGAAGAAATGCCACTAAGCATATTGTCCGGCATAGTAACGATTCTGCCAACTCGCTGCCTTTAAGGACTTATATTATGGTTTCAAATTTTGGCACAGGGCCAGCAATTTCGAGAGAGGGATCAAGTCGATAACATCGACCTCGGTGTTCAACTGATCTAGATACTGAGATATCTTATACTGAATCGATCTAATCGACTTACCCCTCCCCCCAAAATTTCCAAAATTGGAAACCAATATTAAAGACAAAGAGAGGAAACAGCTTTCCTGTGGGCAAAGGCTGGAACCTGTTAGTGATGTAATATGAGTCAGTAGAGCGGTCCTTCTCTGGGCTAGAATGTGTACCTATCAGCAGCGCCGTCCCACATGTGGGATCTCTACTCCATTGTCGGCCTTACTTGAGCTTTTATGAATGTCAACAATCCTGAAATAAAGTGCCATTCTTTCTGTCAATATTTTCTGTCACATGTAATTCATTACGGCTCAATACGTTACCGAGTCTGCCTCCCTTACAGAGCTGACAGAGAAATCGGTATATATTGTATTAAGGTGGTAGTAATGATAATGGTTTCAAATCATGGCACACGACTAGTAATTTTAGGTAGTGTGGGCTACTTACATGATTATATATTTTATGATCTAAGATTACATGTTTTCGAAATAACAAAGGACTAAGTTCAAGTTTCCCATTATCTTTTTGAAAGGATTAATAAAGTTCGTTGATTAGTTATCATTAGCCGTGTTCATGCAACATCCTGCACTCTTTCTTTGTTCTTCTATCCAACACCTTTCTTCTGACGAAGGACCTGTATCCGAAACGTTAAACACATTTTTTTTTTTTGCTTCCCAATCACATGGTTCTTACTTCAGTCCCACTACGTGGCACCTTGGGCAAGTGTCTTCTACTATAGCCTCGGACCGACCAAAGCTTTGTGAGTGGATTTGGTAGACGGAAACTGAAATAAGCCCGTCGTATATATATATATATATATATATATGTATGTATGTATGTATGTATGTATGTGTGTGTGTGTGTGTGTGTGTGTGTGTGTGTGTGTGTGTGTGTCCCCAACATCGCTTGACAACCGATGCTGGTGTGTTTACGTCCCCGTAACTTAGCGGTTTGGCAAAAAGAGACCGATAAAATAAGTACTAGGCTTCCAAAGAATAAGTCCTGGGGTCAATCTGCTCGGTTAAAGGCGGTGCTCCAGCATGGCCGCAATCAAATGACTGAAACAAGTAAAAGAGTAAAACAGTAATAAAACCTTTGGTAAAACTTGTACCTCACGCTGTATTTGTGCTTTCTTGTTTCTGCTCATTTGTCATATAAGTTTTATAAATGTTACCCCTAGCGCAACATAGTAAGCATAGTTAGAGGCTAAGGAAAAAATAACAAGCAGATCATACATTGTAAAATTTTGCAATATTCTGTATGTGTCTTGACCTGAATTTCAACAAATGAATCTCGAATATTAAAAGAGTTGGTTCGTTGATTGAAGTGGATTTTAAAATATAAGAAAAAACACCACAGCGCTTAAATGAACATTGCATATATTATACGAGTTATTTACATACGCATACATTAAGTATCTGAATATACATACGTTTGCACAAACACTCACGTATGTGTGTGTTATTTCTTTACTACCCACAAGGGGCTATACACAGAGGGGACAAACAAGGACAGACAAACGGATTAAGTCGATTATACCGACCCCAGTGCGTAACTGGTACTTATTTAATCGACCCCGAAAGGATGAAAGGCAAAGTCGACCTCGGCGGAATTTGAACTCAGAACGTAGCGGCAGACGAAATACCGCTAAGCATTTCGCCCGGCGTGCTAACGTTTCTGCCAGCTCGCCGTATGTGTGTGTGTGTGTGTGTGTGTGTCTGTCTGGCTGTTTGTCTGCGTGCGTGTCTGTCTGGCTGTTTGTCTGCGTGCGTACATTCAAACCAACTTTATACGCGTGTGAGTAATAAGGATTGGGTGTTATTATTTGCAGTAATAAAATTTATTTTTCCTTTGATTTCAATGAGAGGTGGGAAAAAGAACTGAAAGTGTTCTGTCAGGCACTTGACACTAGAAACGTGTCGAGATTAGTGCGTGAGTATGTGTACATATATATATATATATATATATATATATATATATATATATATATATATATGCATCAAAACAGTTTGATTCAAATTCGTTGGTATATTTAAATTTTAAGCGTGATGCTAGTCGTCAGTCATTTTGAATTTGAATGGCTGACGACTAGCATCACGCTTAAAACTCAAGAGTACCAACAAATTTGAATCATACTCTTTTGATCCAATAAATTTATTGAGTACCCTTCTTTCGTTTGCCATTCACTCTATTTGTATTATGTATACACACACACACACACACACACACACACACACACACACACACACATAAGTCTGTCATACCGGCCATGACGAAGGGAAATAGCCCTGAAACTCGAGTCGCCTTTATATATATATATTTATATTTATATATTTGATCCTTTATATTGAACACTCAATATTTCATCTACATTCAATACTTTCTTTCATGGTGCCATCCATTTTTATTTTATTTTATTTTATATTGTATATTGTATATCATATTATATATTGTATATTCCATATTCTATACCCCACATTAGTTCTGCAGGAATATAAATAAAACATAAAAAACAGACAGTGTTGGAACTCTTTTAAGCAAAATAATATATTCCTCTATACACAATCATACAAAAAAACCCACCTTTTTTGTATTTATTTTTACTCGCATATATATATATATATATATATATATATATATATATATATATATATATATAAATATACATACGCACACTGATTATATTCTTTTATTCTTTTACTTGTTTCAGTCATTTAACTGCGGCCGTGCTGGAGCACTGCCTTGAAGGGAAGGGCTTTTAGTCGAACAGGTCAACCCCGAGACCTATTTCTTTAAGCCTAGTACACATTTTATCGGTCTCTTGGGCCGAACCGCCAAGTTACGGGGACGTAAACACACAACACTGGTTGTGAAGCGGTGATGAGTACAAACACACACACACACACATATACGACGGTCTTCTTTCAGTATCTGTCTACCAAATACACTCACAAGGCTTTGGTCGACCCGAGGATATAGTAGAAAACACTGGCCCAAGTGTCACTCAGTGGGAGTGAACCCGAAACCATGTGGTTGGGAAGCAAGCTTCTTACCACATCATATATATATATTATAGACTGACTGATGATCTATATACACGCGAGCACGAAAATATACACTCACAAACACAGATAGTTATAGATGTGTGTATGTATGTGTGTGTGTGTGTGAGTATGTGTGTATGTATACATACATGCTGAGACGCAGACAGGCAGGTAGACAGACAGACAGACAGACACAGACAGACAGACAGACAGACAGGCAGGCAGACAATCAGACAGACGGGTTTTATCCATAGCAAAGTGTTTGTACTCATGGCTTTTGCAGGCCGGGTCGGATCAGTGAGCTAAAAGGAGTTTAACAGGTTTAATGGTAAAACATGTGCAAGGACAACAAGCGAAAGGATCGACGCTCAGAGGTGGGGGGGGGGGGCATGGAGGCATCACGGATAGTGGAGGGCTTGGAGAAACTGACAATATACCTGAACGACAAAAGAAGTGAATAGTGAGTCATGGGTAGGTCTTGTAGGGGTATGGTCAGCCAATACGTAGATCCAGGGTTCGTAGAGTTAGGTAGAGTCCACGTAAAATTCATGACAAGCGTCTTCCATCCTAGCTGGCAGTCATTAGAGCGTCGAAAAAAAAAATACATTCTTTATTTTTTGTTGTTTGTTCTTTTTCTTGTTTCAGTCATTTGACTGCGACCATGCTGGAGCACCGCCTTGAAGGGTTTTGGTCGATTTGTTCGACTAAAGCCTAGTAATTATTCTATCGGTCTCTTTTGCTGAACCGTTAAGTTATGGGGACGTAAGCATGCCAATACCGGTTCTCAAGCGATGGTGAGGGGTGGGGACAAACACACACACACACACATACACACACACACGTATATATATATATATATTATATATATATATATATACTTCTATACTTTTGTTTCAGTCATTTTCTGCGACCATGCTGGAGCACTGCCTTTAGTCGAGGAAATCGACCCCTGGACTTATTCTTTGTAAGCGTAGTACTTATTATATCGGTCTCTTTTGCCGAACCGCTAAGCTATGGGGGCGTAAACACACAAGCATCGGTTGTCAAGTGATGTTGGGGGGGGGGACAAACACACACACACACACACACACACACACACACACACACACACACACACACACACACACACACACACACACACACACACACACACACACACACATATATATATATATATATATATATATATATATATATATATATATATATATACGACAGTCTTCTTTCAGTTTCCGTCTACCAAATCCACTTACAAGGCTTTGGTCGGCCCGAGGCTATAGTAGAAGACACTTGCCCAAGGTACCATGCAGTGGGACTGAACCTGGAATCATGTGGTCGTAAGCAAGCTACTTACCACACAGCCAATCCTACGCCTATATAGGTCAAATTTACAGAAGACAAAAGACTAAGACAGGTGTACGACGGTTTCCATCTACCAAATCCACTCACAAGGCTTTGATCAGCTCGAGGCTATAGTAGAAGACACTTGCACAAACGTCACGCAAGCTTCTTACCACACAGTCACGCCTGCGCATTGCGATATCTCTTACGACTTATCGTTCTGAGTTCAATTTCTACTGAGGTCAAAAGTGCTTTTCATCTTTCCAGAGTCGATAAAATCATATACAGGGTTCGATGGTTTGAGTTAATCCTCTGCTCTCTCAAAATTGCTGGCCCTGGGCCGGATTAAGACCAATAGAGGCCCTTACCACTTAAAAGGTTTTGGTACCCTCAAATATATGTAAATGGTTCAAAATGTAAACAAACATAATTCAAAATGTAAACGATAATAAACCACAAAATAAATCCTCATTTTTCAAAATGAAACAAAATTCACAGTAAGATGGAAAATAATGTTTATTTCTGTATGCTTCCATTTTATTTTGTATACCTTTTTTTTTGCGGAGGCGCAATGGCCCATTGGTTAGGGCAGCGGACTCGCGGTCGGAGGATCGTGGTTTCGATTCCCAGACCGGGTGTTGTGTGTGTTTATTGAGTGAAAACTCAGTGAGGCTCCGGCAGGTGGTGGCGACCTCTGTTGTACTCGTTCGCCCCAACTTTCTCTCACTGTTTCTTGAGTAACGCTGCGATGGACTGGCGCCCCGTCCAGCTGGGGGGAACACATACTCCATAGAATCCGGGCCCACGAGCCTGGCTAGGCTTGAAAAGGGCGCATAAATAAATAATAATAATACTTCCATTTTATTTGAAAGGTTTTCTACGTTTTTTTTTTTTTTGCAAAGTATCCTCTTTTACTCTTTTACTTGTTTCAATCATTTAACTGCGGCCATGCTGGAGCACCGACTTTAGTCGAGCAAATCGACCCCAGGACTTATTCTTTGGAAGCCTAGTACTTATTCTATCGGCCTCTTTTGCCGAACCGCTAAGTTACGGGGACGTAAACACACCAGCATCAGTTGTCAAGCAATGTTGGGGGGATAAACACAGACACACAAACACATACACGCGCGCGCGCGCGCACGCACACGCACACACACACACACATATATACGACGGGCTTCTTTCAGTTTCCGTCTACCAAATCCACTCACAGGGCTTTGGTCGGCCCGGGGCTATAGTAGAAGACACTTGCCCAAGGTGCCATGCAGTGGGACTGAACCCAGAACCGTGTGGTTGGTGAGCAAGCTACTTACCACACAGCCACTCCTCGATGATTTCGTTAAAATTAATTTTACGTAAAACTTCTGCTTCTATACTTAGTAGAGATAAGGCATTGCGAATATTATTTTAGCAAGTTTAAAGTGATTTCTTTCGTGCCGTAAACCATTTTCATTTCTGTGATGCCCACCCCACCCCACCCCCGCGTCCCTTGATACCCTAAGCACGTACTTATTTTGCTTAGTAGGTTAATCCAGCGCTGCCTGGGCCTAAATCAGAAACTCCCTCGGAAACAAAAACAAGAATGCCCGGATCTTGTTCAAAACGGGGGCACCAGTTTTCATTTATGTTTTATGTAGTGTTTTTGGTACCGAAAGACTTTCAAACTTCGTATACTTATCTATTTTGTGTTATAGAACAGAAAATAATTTTTGTATTCGAATTTATTTCATGTAAAAAATTGTCTTATTTCGATAATTTCAACCAATCACTGACACGTATTCAGCTGTTTATACTTACTCCTTTGGCAGTTTAAGCGGTGTAAAGCGTATTTAATCTCCATTACTTCTGACATTTTGCAGAGGCAACACACGTGTGTTCGTTTTCCCTAACCCTAACCCTAATTGACTTGCTCCTTCCCTCAAAAACCATGCCTTGTGCCTATAATAGAAAGGTTTATTAGCTACTGCCAATATGCTTCAGCCATTTTTTGACAAGGAAATAATTTTATCCCCGCGAGAATCGTTTGTTTACGTAGTCAGCACTTAATATATACAGCTGAATAGACGTCAGTGATTGGTTGAAATTACAGAAATACGACAACTTTAACATGAAATAACTTGCGATGTACGTTTTTTTTGTTAAGAAGACTAAGAGAAAAAGATGTTTTATATGACACATTCTACCAGTGTCCCAAGTTTCAAAGTGTTTCGTTAAGAAAATACTGGTGCCCCGTTTTGAACAAAATCCAAATGCCTTCACAGTTTCCCTGAATTTTACGAGTGTTAAAATGTTAAAGCCCTGTCAGGAAGTTCTAAGTAAAGGTGGCACGTGACCAGCTCGGCAGTAATGCAAACGGTGAAGAGGCAAAGAGAAAGGAGAGAGAGAGAGGGGTGTAGAGAGGGAGTGAGACACAGAGAGAGAGAGAGAGAGAGAGAGAGAGAGAGAGAGAGAGATGAGATACAGCACGTTTGTGGATCAGAGGTCAGAGTGCGAGTCGTTAGACCGGTCGGGAAAGTGTTTGGCTCGTTCAAAACGCATGAGATGAGAGGACAAAAACAAAATTGTTGGTGGTGTTGGTGGTGGTGGTGGTGCTGCTGCTGGAGACGGTGGTAGTGGTGATCGTCGTAGTGGTTGTGATGGTGATGGTGCTGCTGCTGGCGGCAGTAGTGATGATGGTGGCGGTGCTTGTGGTGCTGCTGCTGCTGCTGCTGATGGCGGTAGTGATGGTGGTGGTGGTTGTCGTGGTAGTGGTGCTGCTTCTGCTGTTGCTGGCAGCGGTAGTGGTGGTGATGGTGGTGCTGCTGCTGACGGTGATAGGGGGTGGCGACGGCGGTAGTGGCAGTAGTGATTGTGGAAGGTGGCAATGGTGCTGGTTGTGGTAGGGTAGTGGTGGTAGTGCTGCTGCTGGCGGCGGTAGGGGTGGTGGTGGTGGTGGTAGTAGTGGTGGTTATAGTAGAGGCGGCGGTGGCGCTAGTAGTGACGACGACGACGACGACGACGACGCAAGTTTAAGCTATGTAACACTGGTGGATTATATTAGTTGTCTTCGCTCATGTGCTGGCTCCACGTGAGTCCTGATCATGAGAGCTTTTAAGGAAACTAAACTAAATAAATAAATAAGTAAATAAACAAAGGTTGGAGGAGAGGCTTGATAGAGTGGCTTAATTGACCATAAATGGTTTTTCCTAATCATCAGTAATATAAAATCCACAAAGTGACGGATTTGTAAATGTCATTGACATTATAAACCAATGAAAACGACAGACACAGAAATGATCTCAATAAATCTATCCCACCACCATAATCACCTCCGCCACCATCAACACTACCACCAACATCACCACCACCACCATCTCCACCACTCCCATCATTGAATTACTACTATATTTTCCTTTGACATCTATACTGATATTTCTTTAAGGCTGGCAGAAATGTTAGCGTGCCGGGCGAAATTTCGTCTGCCGTTACGTTCTGAGTTCAAATTCTGCCGAGGTCGACTTTGCCTTTCATCCTCTCGGGGTCGATAAATTAAGTACCAGTTACGCACTGGAGTCGATGTAATCGACTTAATCCCTTTGTCTGTCCTTGTTTGTCCCCTCTATGTTTAGCCCCTTGTGGGCAATAAAAAAATAAGAAACGTTAGCACGCCAGGCGAAATGCTTGATAGTATTTCGTCTGTCTTTACGTTCTGAGTTCAAATTCCGCTGAAGTCGACTTTGCTCTTTCATCCTTTCGGGGTCGATAAATTAAATACCAGTTGCGTACTGGGCTCGATCTAATCGACTGGCCCCCTTCCCCCCCAAATTTCGGGCCTTGTGCCTAGAGTAAAAAAGTATATTGATATATATATTTTTTTAATTCTTGTTCGAAGCCCTCAGCGCAACCACAAGCAGCAGCAGTAATGATTTATAAGAATCCTTTCTACTGGAGACATAAGGCCTCAGATTTGTGGGGAGAGGACTTGTCGATTACATCGACTCCGGTGTTTCACTGGTACTTAATTCTTCGACCCCCAAAAGGATGAAAGGCAAAGTCGACTTCGGCGGAATTTGAACTCAGAACGTAGCGGCAGACGAAATACCTATTTCTTTATTACCCATAAAGGGCTATACAAAGAATTTTCAAGACATCACAAAACATAAAGACGGTACAAAACGCAACAAACATACAATCGGGGAACTAAAAATTACAAAAGCGAATGATAATAGTAGAAGAAAAATTAAAATAAAATGATAATATGCAAGAATGAAAAAATGAGGCGCAATGTCCACTCGACCCCCGAAGTCGGGTGGTTACATTTATCCAGTTCTTCACTTTTACGTTAAACATCATGTAAACATTTTAACTGTTTTGCAACTCAAAAATTGGAGATAATTTCTCCTGTAGAAACGACCGTGCGAACCAAAGGAGAAATGGTGACGAATGGAAAACAGGCTCCTTTTTGAACGCGTCACACGGTTGACACAAAATATATGATATATGTTATAATACTATAACATAGAGAATTCGCATGTGAAATGCGAAGGAGTGCCAGGAAGGAAAAAGGTAGAAACGCAACCGATAAAGATGTATAACAGTAAGATTTATTAGAGCATTAAACTGTATGTCTGTGTGTGAGTGAATGCGACATAATAAAACACAATATAAGACAGGCCGTCATGTAAACAAAATATTGAATGTGTACAAATATATGTATGTGAATGCAAGCGATACAAAGCATAGAAAGAGTCTGTAACACAGGATGATAAGATACCAGTTCTGTTAAGGTACACAGTAGATTTGTAGGTCTGTATATAAGAGGTTATGGTTGGGGCAGAGCTAAGTCACTTGTCGTGCAGTTGAGGCTTCGATGCCGGGCCGGATTCTTGATACAGATGTTCTTCGCAGGTTGTGTTCTGGCTGTTAATTTCGTGGTGAGGCGATTCACACAAACAGAGTTGAGAAGAGAAGCTGCGGTTGCTTGTGAACGTGGTGAAATCATGTTGACGTTGGCGACGATGCTGGTAGTACGTAGTTGAACGATGCTGTTGATGTCGTCGCTGGAACTGGCTGGCTGTGTTACGTGTGTGGTCAATGACCAGATCTGTGAGGATCTGTAGCCGCGAGAAATTGGAGCGTATCTAACAGGCTATTTATAGGAAAATAAAGGCTCCAGAAACCATCAGAAAAACACTCTCTCACGTGACCTTATTAGTGGCTACGGTTGGTCGGTTTGCGTCCTGGCGCGAACGGACTGGAGGCAAATGCCGCGAAAATAAAAGTCAGTCAGGTGATGACACAGCAAAGCGGGAAAGAGTTGTTTCCTGCTACGTTCGCATTTGTAAATATATAACCGTGAGAGAGGTGGTTTCACTACACTCCCATTAATCACTGTTACTTGTGTCCTTATCAACTGCAAATAATCAGTTCTAGGGGGTGGTGTCTCCACCAACCATATCCTTGTCGTTGTTATATTTTCACCAAGTTCTTTTATGTACTCCCAGTAATTTTCCTCATATATCAAAATGCATTTCTCAGCACATTTCTCTGGCATTTTCACTCTTATTATTTCCTCCAACCTCTCGACTTTTCTCTCCATCTGCTCGCAATTCTCGTACTTTATCAAAACCCCCTTGTATTGGACATCTTTATCCGTTCTCTCCTCTTCTTCTTGTACATTATTAGTTTTTGGTTTTTCTATCTCTTTTATGTTTTCTGTTGACCGTTCCTTTGACTTATTTTTCCTTCGCTTCTGAGGGTTAGTAGCTCCATTTTCGTTTTTCTCCTTTGTTTTCTCTGTTTCACACTTCTGTCTCTCTTTCAGTTCCTCAGTGTGGTCTACAATGTTTTCATCCTCTGCATGTGCTTTCTCTTGCCGTGGCTGTGTGAACTCATATAGTGGGGCATTTGGTCTTCATATGACCCCTTTCCCCGCATATGTAGCAATCTGGTTTCCTTCCCTCGACTACAACATTTAACGTTCTCTCATCCTCCACTTCTATCTGGTAGGGAATTCTTTCTATGTCCTCAAATGTTGCAAAAAGCCACATTTCGAGTCCAAATCCCCACCATTTGCGCACTTTTGATTTCGCCACTGGTCCCAATTCCAGCTCCTTTTTGGTTGCAGCCAGCACTGTTGCAACCAACCACTCTGGTTTAATTTCTGGTGTAACTCTGGGAATACGTATTTTCACACTTTTTCTTCCTCTATAACTTGGTAGCAATGCTATTTTTGTTGTTTACAACTTCTTCCTAACGTTCAACAAGATTTTCAATACTTTGTTGGTAGAAATCACCCGATTTCGACTCGAAAATTGATCCAACCAAGCATTTGAAAGAGATCGAAAGAGGTGGAAATCAGTTGGTACCAAATCAGGAGAGTACGGCGGGTGTGGCAGCACTTCCCAGCCATGCGTTTGAATGGCTTCCTTGGTTGTCGTGCAGCAGAAGAACTCCATGCTGACGATTAGGTCTTTTCTCTTGAATAGCCGTATTGGGTCGTTTCATCTGTTGAACATACAGTTCCGAGTTGACCGTTTGGTTCCATTCATGCAATTCGTAATGGATAATCCCTTCCCAGTCCTACCATACGCACAGCATCGTTTTACGTGGATGAAGATCTTGTAAAGATCTCGGTAATGAAATCATTGCTTGCGTCCATGAGTTGAGCGGTGACGAACAAGCAAACCAGCGGAGATTGTGGCTCGTTGATTTTTGTTGTTGTCACTTAAAGCATGCAGAATTCATGCTCCATACTTCTGAACCTTTCCCATCGAGTGAAGATGCTTCTCTATAGCAGTGTGGGAGCATTCCATTTTCTCAGCCAGCAAAAAGAAGGAGGTGTTGAAAATGTTCGTTTTTCTTAACTTGACATTCCATTTTAATGGTCAGAAAATAAACAAAAATTAACTAAAATTAACTAGAAAAAAAAAAGAAAAAATAGATTCCAAAACGATTCAAAAATAGAATTCTCGAAAAAAATAGATTCTAAAATTTAAAAACGCAATAAATTCCAAAATTTAAAAGAACGGCGCGAACTTAGTTGCCAACCCAATAGGCTGACAGTACAGGTCTGTGTAACCGACAATTTTAAATTGTGGATAACCTATGTTATCTTTCTCTACAGATCTACAGAATATTCTATCTAGATACAGTCTGGATGACTACATTAGCGCATTCGGAAAATCCAGTCTGCACTGGTTCATCTACGCAAGTTTGGGAGGTGCGGCAGAGGAGGCGGAAGCGAAGGCGGCGGTTACAGCGATGATGGCGGTGACGGCATCGTCAACGGTGACAGCGTCAACGGTGACAGCGTCAACGGTGACAGCGTCAACGGTGACACCGTCAGCCGTGACAGCGTCAGCCGTGACAGCAGTGGCATCAGCATCAGCGGAGGTGTTGGTGATGGCAGCGACGTCGACGACAGCGGTGGCGGTAGTCGTGTCTCAAAATTTTTTTTTTCTTTTTTTGTCTTCTTTGCACTTGTTACTGTTGTTATCGCTGTCGTCATCGTCGTCGCTGTTGTATCGCTCCATATTTGTGGTATGGTTTTGCTTTAAGAGTTGGGACACAGCGTCCACAATGCTTTTCCAATTTCTTTTCTCAATTCCTAGACATTTTGGCGAAAAACATTTGCGGCGCCATGTCTTGACTTATTTTGGTAAATATATCAATTTTACAAACTCAATGACAAATTCTGTCTCGAAGGGCAAAAATACCACAGAACTTTGCAGTTCCTCGGCTCTGTGACCTTACATGACACACGGTGCAAACATTTTGTAAGCAAAAGTAAAATGACAGTTATAAACGAACAAAGCTCGGAGCTGACGTGTTGCAGGCACCACAGCAAAATCATATGGTAATTTTTCAGATTAACACCCGCATGATTACCTAACCCTAATCCTAAAACCCTAAACTTAATCCTAATCCTCGCCCTAACCCTAACACTAACCCTAACCCTAAACCCTAATCCTAACCCTAACCCTAAACCCTAACCCTAACACTAACACTAACCCTAACCTTAAACCCTAACCCTAACCCTAACTCTAACCCTAAAACCGTAACCCTAACACCCTAGTGAAAATCGTGCAGGTGTTAATCTGAAAAATTATCAATAATAATATTAACATTACTAGCAAAACCCGTGGAAATTTTACGGTCAATATGAAATCTTTTAGATGGTTGGAAGTTTCTATAGAACCATAAAAATAAATGTTTCTTTTGAAATTGTATGTTTTGCATTATTTTCATTTAAAGAAAACCTTTCAGTTCTTCTGAATAAGGCTGTAATTGACGGAACAGGATTTTCCCATTCTCTCAGCATTCCAGAGGTTCACTTATAAATCTAAGAGCTTCAAAGTGATTACAGAAAATATGTTTAAAGTTTTACTTTATTTTATTTATTTTTTTTTTTTTTCATTTTCATTTTCTCTTCTACCTTGAACACGTTCTCTTTTCTGTTGTAAATACTCGCTGTGTTCTCTTTCATTCATATCTTATCTCCACGCTGCAGCTCCTGTGCTTGTTCTAATGATTCGACACCCTCTGCTTCTCTCTACGTCGTCACCTATGCCGTCTCATTCTTTTTCTTGTTAGCTTACATTGCTTGTCATCCATATTTTATTAACAACTATCAATTTTCAAGCGAGCAGACGATAAACAATTGCACTTATGCGCATGCGTTAAGTGATACACGATATAAAAAAAATTATTTCAATAAAATATCTACACCACCATCATCCCCACCACCATCATCATCCCCACAACTATTACCACCACCACCACCACCACCACCATCACCATTATCCTTGCCACCACCATCACCACCACCACCATCATAGTTTTTAGTGACAAAGCTCAGTCCCAAGTTGTTTGCCAACCAAGATTATTTTCATTTCATTTCAGTTCAGTTCAGTTCAGCTGTTTATATTATCTACTTTCCTTGCAGCCTCTCTACACTGGCAATACAAAGTTGGAATAACAATTTTAAAAAAGAAATCATCCACGGCTGTTTTGTTAAGTTATTTCACTATCATTGAAACTTCTTTCTATCTATGATAAGTTGATTATTATATTTAATATAAACCTTCTTTCTTCAGTCCAACCATTGATTTTTGGAGAGATAGATAGATAGATAGATAGATAGATATAAAGAATATTAGATGTTATTGTCAGTGACAATAATAAATGACGTTTAAAATGTTCCTCTGCTAAACACTTTAAATCTCTCTCTCTCTCTTTCTCTCTCTCTCTCTCTCTCTCTCTCTCTCTCTCTCTCTCTTCTTTCTCTCTACCTCTTCAATTAACTTTTTAACCATATCATTCCCCTCGTCACGCCCTTATCATTTCTCTTTCTCTTTCTCTTCACCTCTCACTTCCATTAACCATGTGACAATGTAATGCATCTGATTTTTTATTACCCATGCGGGCTAACATAGAGGGGATCAACTTCGGCAGAATTTGAACTCACAACGTAAAGAGTTGGAAGAAATGCCAGTAAGCATTTTGTCCGGAGTGCTATCAATCCAGCCCCATGTGACAATGTAATGCATCGGCTGGCAGTTGTGCCATTCTCTCACCCTCTCTCGCTCTCTCTCTCTCCCTCTCTCCTCTTATCTGCTTCTCCCTCTTTATATAACTGCTCTCTCCTCTCTAGCTATCTGTATTTCTTTAATCTAACCACATCACCATTCTGCGAAACATTGTATTTCTAACTCTTTCTCAACACCTCTCCTTTCAACTAACTTTTTAACCACTCAATAACTATTACTTTCCCCCTACCTCGTCGTTTACACTTCTTTCTCCCTCTTTTTCTCTCCCTTTCCGCCTCTGTCTTCAGCTAAGCCCGTGACAGCATAATGCATTCGGCCTTAGCATATTAATAATATAGATTACTATTATTGTTATTGCTGTTGTTGTTGTTGTTGTTGCTATCAGTAGTAGTAGTAGTAGTAAATTCTTTATTAAATGTTAAGGGCTTACCAAAAGATCGAGGACATCAGAGGGAGATGCAATGTTGAATTACAGAAAAATAACTAGCAAATTTTAACACTGCATAATTTCTCTAAAAGAGGGAAACTTTTGAGAGCTGCTCGTAGAAAGCCCACAAAACCACAGTTACCCTGACCTTTAAGACAAATACCTTCTTTACAGGCGCATGCTCAGAGCATGACCATTCACTCAGACTATGCTCGCTAACTCTCATCCACCTTTCAACAACCTTGCTAAGAGGTAAAACTTCCCTCTCCGCCTTCGCTTCTTTTTTTAAAAGAAACTTGAAAAGGTCAATGAGGCTGTAGCAGGGAATCGAAAGCGAATCCCTGGATACGCGGTCAGACATCACGAGCAAACCATGATAGTTTCAACTGATCTGTTTATCAAGCAACCAATTAGCATCAAGACATCGCATGATACAACCATCTAGAATCTTCTTCTTGTGCCCTATAAAAGGCTGCTTTTGGCAGTAATTAATTGTAGAATGTTCAGACATGTGAGTGTGTCTCCATCCTTGCCACAGCAGACGACCCATGCAGACAGCTCAGACCCATTACCAAGAACTTCCATCACCACAATTGTTTCCAGTTATATTGGGCAAATCTCATTTTGCTGTATCAGTAAGCTTGCCAAAACTCTTAGTAGTAACCCTCTCCCAGAATGTAATTATTGTTTTTGTTATCTGTAAAAGAGTGACCTAGTTTGACTCCATGTGCTATAATAAAATCTTCTGTTAAATAGTTGTGCGTGTTATTCAGTTATTTCTTCACATAGCCCAAGAAATATATTTTCATTTATCAATTCAACCAGTCATCACCACAGACCAGCCACAAACACCCAAGTAGCAAGGGCTTAGCTAAAGAGGAGGGTAACAGCCTCTTTCACTGAGGCCACCAGACAGATAAGCACTGCCTGTCCTTCCCGGCCAGAGGAAGGTGGCAGTGCGATCTTCACAATGAATTCAACCAATAACCAGAATTGTCCTGCAAGTGACAGCAGCTTCTGACCCCACAAGTCATCAATGTTCGAACACTAGATGAATGTATGCAGAACAACTTCATTACCCTGCACGCATCGCACCTCAGGTAGGCCCGGTTGATAGCACTCCTGTGCTTGTAGAGTTTATCTCAAACCAGTAATCCTGCCCCCCCCCCCCCAGTAACGCAGCCAAACCAAAGATTTCTGGGAAATAGTAATGGGACCTGGCAGAAAGTACTCCTTAAAAGACCAGCCAATTGATTTTTGTCGATGCCGAGATTTTCCCCGAGAACGTCAACTGGTAAAATTCAACTGATAGGAAACTATGAGCATTTGACGACATTCCAGATGCCAAGCACTCTGTTTTGGTCTTTGCTTGATCCAGAACCGTGGCTCTATCGATGAGACAAGCTGTGGAAATGCGAGTTTGACAAACGACAGACACACTTGCTTTCTGTGCTGCCCATTTGCCCTTATTTTAATTTTAATTTTTAATTCTTATTTCCATTTAATTACTATATTAATCAGGTGCTGCAGTGCATTTATTTATTTTCTTTTTTGTATATACCCTTTCCTATGAATTTTCACTCTTCAATTTCTAATTTATTTTATCTAGTTTTTAAGGTTTATATATTTCTCCATAACAGTCAAAGGCTTTTATCAAATAAATTCTTCTTATTTTGAAAAGTAATGGCCCAATCAGCTTTGAATACTTATTTGATGAGTTGGTACTCATGAATACTTATAACTATTTGTAAACTATTGCATTGTTCAAAGTATTCACAACGGTCTGACGATCTATTATGTATGAAACTCTGAGTAACACTTCAATAAAATAATATATGTGTGTGTACACACACACACACACTAGACTACTCGTGACCCGTTGGGTCACCGGGAAAGTTTGAGTTTCCCAGTAACGGGGTTTTGTTTCGTGGGTTTTTTTTTCTTTTCCGGGTTATTTCTCATGCTTTGTGACATCGAAATCGCGCTCTTTTCCCCAGAAAAGGAGAGATTTGACTGCCATTTCTTGCACGCTGCTATTTGGCTGCTATTTCTTGCAACAGGTATTTCGGGTCCTTTATCGCAAATAGCTGTTACATGGTAGCAGGGAGTGCGAGAAATATCAGCCAAATCTTTAGCGGTGAGAAGCATTAAATGCACTCGAAAAAAAACCTATGGAAAAAAATTATTTCACACCGAGGTTATGAACGGGTATTTTACGAAATATTTACCGTATTTCTAAAGTCATTTTCACTTCTAAATATTTTTTAAATATGCCAAAAAAAATTTGTAACAGGCGCAGGAATGGCTTTGTGGTAAGAAGCTTGCTTACCAACCACATGGTTCCGGGTTCAGTACCACTGCGTAGCACCTTGGGCAAGTGTCTTCTACTATAGCCTCGGGCCGACCAATGCCTTGTGAGTGGATTTGGTAGACAGAAACTGAAAGAGGCCCGTCATATATATATATATATATATATATATATATATATATATAGTGAAACCACCTCTCTCACGGTTATTTATTTACAAATGCAAACGTAGCAGGTAACATCTCTTTCCCGCCTTGGACCCGTCTGTTGTCCATCACCTGACTGACTTTTATTTGCGCGGCAATTGTCTCCAGTCCTTTCGCGCCAGGGTGCAAACCGACCAATCATGGCCATCTAATAAGGTCACGTGAGAGAGTGTGTTTCTGATGCTTTCTGGAGCCTCCTTGTACCTATAAATAGCCTGCTTTAACCCGCACCAGTTTGTCGCGGCTTCAAACCTGCTGAGGTCTGGTCGTTGACCACACGTAACACAGCCAGCCAGTTTCCAGCGACGACATCAACAGCATCGTTCAACAGTTTACTACAATCCTCGTCCCCAACGTCAACATGACTTCTCTACGTACACAAGCTACCAAACAGCAACCGCAGCTTCTCTCAATACTGTTGTGAAATATCTTCACCAAGGTTAACAGAATTCGACACCTGCGAGAAACCATCTGTATCAAGAATCCGACCCGGCATAGAAGCCTCAACTGCACGGCAAGTGACTTAGCTCTGCCTCAACCTTAACCTCTTATATACAGACTTTCAACTACTGTGTACTTTAACTGAGAACTGGTATATTCTTATCCGTGTTACTAACTCTTTTCTATCCTCTGTATCTCTTGCATTCACATACATATATTTGTATACACACTCTTTGTTTACATGACGGTCTGTCTTATATTGTGTTTTATTATGTCGCATTCACTCACACACAGACATACAGTTTAATGCTCTAATAAACCTTACTGTTATAAATCTTTATCGGTTGAGTCATCCTCCAACTTTTCCTTACTGGCATCTCCACGTTCTATTATGTTATAGTACTATAACATATCATATATTTTTGTGTCGACCGTGCGACGCGTTAAAAGGAGCCTGTTTCCATTCGTCACCATTTCTCCTTAGGTTCGCACGGTCGTCTACATATATATATATATATATATATATATATATATATATATATATATATATATATATATATATATACATATATATATATATATATATATGTCTCTTAAAAGATAGAGCTCAAAATCGATGCATTGAAGATACTTTATTGCAGCAACAATTATAATAGCAGAAACAACCACAATAAGCCAAACCTATGCACATTTCAATAGAGTATCCAGGATAAATAAACCACATCATAAAATGTCTCATAAAATATTATAACATATTACAACATATTACAAGTTACAAATTACAAATTATAAATTGCTGGATACTCCATTTCTTCAGGGTCGCATTATTGCCATCACCAATACTACTATTATTAGCAAAACACATACATCAAAGAGGGTGAAAGAATAATCGACGGTACGCAACCTACCATCGTTATTTTCTTTCAGAATGTAAACAAACAAATCAAATCAAATCCAGTGACGTACACCGCCCGGTTTACAGCGTAAAAATCCCCTGCCAAAAATTTTTCCCCATATACATCAAGATTTCCTAATGGATCTTTCTATAACCATAATATATTAACTATACCCACCCGTACACACGCACATACACACCCCCACACACACCCACACACACACACACACATACACATATATATCTATACATACATACACACACACACATATATATCCATATATATTTTTTATATATAACCATATACACACGAACACATATATACATACACATATGCATGTATATATATATATATACACACATACATATACACATACATATACACCCACATATAAACGCACACAAATACACACATACATATACATATATACGTATACATACTCACATACACACATACATACGTACATACATACATATATCTATACCTACATATATACATATATACAGCCATACATATGCACATACACACATACATACATATACACACATATGTATACATATATACATGTACACACACACATACATATACATATACATACATACATACATATATGTACACACATATATATATATACATACACATATATATAAATGTACACACATACATACACATATACATACACATACATACATACACACATACACATACATATATACACATATACACGCACACATACACACATATATACATACACACACCATTTTAAAATGGTGTGTGTATGTATGTGTGCGTGTATATGTGTATATATGTATGTGTTGTGTGTATGTATGTGTATGTATGTATGTATGTGTATGTATATGTGTGTATGTATGTGTGTGCATTTATATATATGTGTATGTATATATATATATATATATATATGTGTGTATATATACGTATGTATGTATGTATGTATGTATATGTATGTGTGTGTGTGTACATGCATATATGTATACATATGTGTGTGTATATGTATGTATGTGTGTATGTGCATATGTATGGGTGCATATGTATGGGTGTATATTACGCTGTAAACCGGGCGGTGTACGTCACTGGATTTGATTTGATTTGTTTGTTTACATTCTGAAAGAAAATAACGATGGTAGGTTGCGTACCGTCGATTATTCTTTCACCCTCTTTGATGTATGTGTTTTGCTAATAATAGTAGTATTGGTGATGGCAATAATGCGACCCTGAAGAGATGGAATATCCAGCAATTTATAATTTGTAATTTGTAACTTGTAATATATTGTAATATGTTATAATATTTTATGAGACATTTTATGATGTGGTTTATTTATCCTGGATATTCTATTGAAATGTGCATAGGTTTGGCTTATTGTGGTTGTTTCTGCTATTATAATTGTTGCTGCAATAAAGTATTTTCAATGCATCGATTTTGAGCTCTATCTTTTAAGAGACATATATATATATATATATATATATATATATATATATATATATATATATATATACAAAAACTCACCTGTGAGGTTTTTGCTAAGACTGTTAACAGATACTATATATTTTGTAAAATTTTGTTTTATAAAAGTATATATTTAAAATATATATGTGTATATATATATATATATATATATATATATATATATATATATATTCTTCAAGGCTAAAATCTCCACTTCTGAATCTTGCAATCCATCTTCTGCAAGTTCTTTCATTCAAGCATTCTTTCCCATAAACTGAGTGTATGTTTCGAGTCGCTTCGGCTGTAGAGTTTCCTTTTTTGTACTCATAAAGCATTATGTGCCTTAAATGCTCTTGGATACTTCCTTGTTAGAAAAAGTTTTAATCAAAGAAATTTTGATTTTATTATTCTGTAAAATAATATCTAATTAGTTTAAATGTACACAAATGCATAAAAATACTTTTTAATTCCATTAGACATTCTAAAATTTCATTCAATTTTAAAAAAGGTAAAATCAGACAGAACTTATGGGATGACCTGATATATATATATATATATATATATATATATATATATATATATATATATATATATATATCTTCGAAACGCCAGTGTTGAATGGTGGCAGCTGATGAAAGAAATGTTCTCTATGTGGCCTGAGTGTTTTCTGTACTTGTTTATCATTTTCTTTACGTTTTGTTTGCAATGTCCTGTACCCAGATATGCATATATATATATATATATATATATATACACAGGTAGATGTAAGTATGTACATACATGTACGTATATATGCATATACTCGTTTATTATTTGTATTACATACATATATACATACATACGTACATATATATATATATATATATATATATATATATATATATATATATATATATATATACATATGTATGTATGTATGTATGTATGTATGTATGTATGTATGTATGCACACGTGCGCACACGCATACATACTTACATGTGTATGTGTATGTATATATATATATATATATATATTTACATATATACATATATACATACATACATACATACATACATACATACATACATACATATATATATACAAGAATAAGGGCAGGGAATCGTCAATTAATAATAGAATTAATAATTAACAATTTTGCCAAGTAGTTCAGTATGAAAAAACCATTATCGGTAAAACCATTTATCATCAGAAATATACAGGGATTAGCATTGAGTTGCTTCTCCAACATACTGAAAATTTAGAAATAGCAGTCAAAGAACTACTGATTCTAAACTACAAATTTTTCTCTAAACGGATGGCGATATTTATGGCACACATAGAACAAAAAACCGGAGGGAAAGGCATAAACAAAACAAGTCTTTAGTTAATCGGATACGGTCGTTTCATGGTTAAGAGAATGAAAATTTCTCTATTCCAAATCTTCAGTCCGATATTCTGATAAATTTGAAAGTGTCTCTAAAAAAATTCACGGTAATTCTTGGCCATGCGACACCAAAAATCAACGATAAGAAAGG
>NC_142936.1:45361654-45401654 GCF_046866305.1 Octopus bimaculoides
ATTCGACAAGGTACGTAGCTCGGAGTCTCTCCAGGTCGAGCAGCTACTTCTCCCCAACGAGAAGCCACAGCTCCAGTACAACAGACATGTAGTTAGAATGTCGCAGAATAGAATCGTAAGATGGATTCTTCAAGCTGCGCTAACCGGCAGGAGATCTAGGGGTAGACCAAGAGTTAAATGGCTGGATAATATCCACAGTTTCAGTTGGTCACACTTATGAACCCAGCCGGAAAATCTAATAGCATTTGCTTCTGATAGGACCCTATGGAAGAGGCACCTGAGGACTCTACTCTGATGGATGGATGGGTGGATGGATATCGTTAGCATAGCTAATGAGTGTGCCAGTTCTGAGGATATGCCTGAGAGAGTTATTACAAATATTAACAGTCTAAAGTTAGTCTCTGAGGAACTTCACGCCAAACGGTTGAGTTTTTTTTAAAGGTACCGTTTAAAAGGTACCGTTTAAAAGGTACCGTTTAGCAACTTCACTTCTTCAATATTGCCTTGAGAGATAAGTATTTGTGTATGTGTGTCTATGTGTATATAAGTGTTTGTTTGTTTGTTTGTTTGTGTGCGCGAGCGAGCATGAACAATTATTTTGTTGAACGTATACTCTGTAATATCTATGTTGGTGATTATGATGTTTGGTTACTCTTGGGTTTGTGAAAATGCTCTTGCTTTGCTCATTGATCTATAGTTGTGTTGCGACAATGATGGACATGTATCGGCGGAGAGTTAGGAAATTAATTGTTATGAATATAAGTAGATGTGTTAGACAGAAAGTTATGCCTGGAGAGTACGTGTAGTTACCTTAGTGAGGATGTATTAATGTGGATTGTTGAGAGTTTGGAGTTTGCGATGCTACTCTGTCTCTCGTGTTATCTGTATTTTTTTTTCACGTTGAGTTGAGTCCATAAAAATTCCCTCCAATTGTTGGTGTTGTTTAAGTTCAGATTAATCTTGATTATACAGATCAATGTTAAAAGGATTTTACCTGCGTGATTGTCTCATCAATATGGTAATCCAGAACCACATTATATGTATCGCTTTCTAAAATGGTAGGGTATAATTTGGGAGAGATCTGGCTGCTATTTCTAGCAAGTGTAGCAACCATGTAGTGCTTTCTTGTCCAATTTTCTCTCATTGATAGTGTTTCGAATAACGTTAAAGAGTTGTAGTTGAGAGAATGTAGTCTATCAGATACATGTATATGTTCGTGCGTGTAGCTATATATGTGAATGTATAATATTTATATGTATCGGTGTATCTATCTATATATCCGTCCAACCGGTGCCAACGTGAAAAGGGGGTGTTGGTAAAGTGACACCGATGAGGATGATCATACACGGTTTGTAGGTGTGTAGAGAGAGAGGTTAGGAGAGCAGTGGAGCAGTCTATGACTTGGACCTGTTGAGCCCACAACTGATCAAGGGTAACCTCGATTCAGAAAAAAATATCATATTTTCTCTGTTAGGATTCGAAATCCGAATCAATGAGAGGATGAGTAATGGAGATAGGAAAGGGAGTCAGTAGGTTTGTTGTAGACTGGGGTGAGCAGGTGGATACTGTTGATTGTGAAGGGGATGTTCAGAAAACGAACGGAGATATCAGATATGTTAGAGGTAAATTCCAAGGCGAGCGAATAGAGTTAATAAAAAAGATTAATTCTATCGAGCTGTTTTCTGGTGAAGGTAGTTGCACCGACATAATCGTCAATTTAATGACCATAGAGTTCTGGTGTGAGTCCCGCCAATTGGGCAAAGATTTCCTCCTCACTGTAGCCTACAAGGAAAGTTGCGTAAGTGGGATCCTACTTAGTTCCCGATGTGACCCCGCTAGCTTGTTTGTAAGATTTCTCAAAGAAGGAAAAGCAATTAAGGGTTAGGGTGGGTTCATTTAAACGGAAAAAATGTAGTGCTAGGTACAGGGAAGGGGTTGCTGATTAGGAAGTGTCTAAGGGCTGATAAGCTGTTGTTGTAAGGGATGACTGATTTAAAGTCCATGATGTATGTATTTATACATGTGTGTGTGTGTGTGTGTGTGTGTGTGTGTGTGTGTGTGTGTGTGTGTGTGTGTTTGATAAATGAAAAAGGATACATACATACACAAACATACACATATACACATTTATGTATGATGTGATGCAAATTTTCAGATACTGTTTATATTCTGTGCGGTGCTGTTAGAAGAGAGATAACAATGTTACGTCAGATTTTTTTATTATTACTATTGTATTATTGATGTAGTTTATGTCGTATTCTTGGAGATGTTTGTTAAATGTTGTTGTCTGTTTCTGTGTAGAAAGGACCTAGGCCTTTACAGATTTCAAGGCGTTTGTGTGTCGACATTTCTTTTGGGGCCCCACTGTTCTGAAATGCATATTTTCTCCAATTGTTCTGTATCAAATTTTTCTTCTCCATTCTTCGTTTTCTATTGGTGTATTAAAATAGATACGAAAATCTGAAGGCATAAAACCTGCAAATGCCATTTTTCAGCGTCAAATAGAAAAAAAAAACTTGTACGATATTAAAAAATATGAAATAATCTATTAAGATGACGTGTGTGGATACAGTTACCGCGAACAAACTATACTTGAAAACCAATACTATAATGAATCGACTGAATGATGCAAGCATAGCTATTATTTCAAACAATTATACCTTTAATAAGAACAATTATACGAGATGGTATCGAAAAGTTCCAGGACTAGTTATGCTCAATAAAAATAACTTATTTACCTAAGTTTTAACATCATCTCCTTCGAAATAGTCACCTTGCGCAGCAATATACCGATCCCAGCGTTCCTGCCACTTTTAAAATCCGGTTTAGAAGTCGTTTTCCGTAAGCGAGGGCGAGGACCTTCTGTGATTCGCTCTGAGTCTCGACAACGGTGTTGAAACGGTGACCTTTCACCTACATTTTCATCTTGGGGAAGAGATGGAAGTCTGCAGGAATTAAATCGGGTGAATATGGCGGGTCCGGAAGCGATAACATGTTGTTTTGGGCGAGAAACTCGCAAGTGAAGAAAGCTTGGTGACAGGGTGCATTTTCGTCGTAAAGAATCCAGTTCTTCGCGGTTCATAGATCAGGTCGCTTTCGCCGAATGTCCTCTCTCAAAAGCCTCAAAACATCGCAGTAGAACTCACGATTGATGGTCTGGCCCTGGGGGACGAAGTCTCGCTGCACAAAACCACATTTCCGGGAGGGGGGTCGCTCGTGGCAAGTCTTCCAGGTCGCACATCGTCTTCCAGGGACGTTCTTCGGCTTTTGAAGCATCCGTGCCACTCGAAACATTGTGTACGACCCATTGCTTCGTCGCCGTAAGTTTGCCGAAGCATGTTCAATGTCTCTATAGCAGACTTCCCAAGTTTAAAGCAAAATTTCACGTTGGCTCTTTGTTTTAACTTCCTGTCCATGACAAAATCGCAGACTACAGCAGCATACAAGTGACCACAAAAACACAAATTTCACAACTTGCAGAGTAAACACAGTGATTTCACTCAGCACACTGCCTCATGAAGGTCACTGCTAGGTCTCACTGCGCATGCAACAGTGTGCTGACATCTGTTGGCGCGCTACAGAACTCGTTCGAGAACCAGGAATTAAAATCACAATCTTACGCTCGTGAGTCCAACACCCTAACCACTGGGCTACGTGCCTCCACGTTGGCTACAATGCTTCGTGGTATTTGTTCTAACTATCTACACTCTGTGTTCAAATACTACCGAGGCTAACTTTGGTTTCATCTTTTCGGGGTCGATAAAAAACGGTACTAATCTTAAGCAGTGGATTGGTGGAATTGTACGAACATCGGGCCGGATGAATTATTGCAGTTGTTCCGGCATTTTACGTTCTGAGTTCAAATCCTGTTCCGCTCTGCTTGGATGGTAGACTTAACCCGTCGCTCAGTTTAATATAATCGGAATGGCATTTTGATGCCTTTGGCAGAACCCACCCTATGGAAAGCATTTAGTTTCCAGTTTGAGGAAACCTCCCTCCCTCCAGTTTTGGAAGCCCTGTAACGTGTCATGAGTACTGCCCTCACCCCATCTACTAAAAAAATTTTTAAAAACGATTCTTTTAAAATTCCATTTCACAGAAACGCGGTTGTTCAGGTCGACTTTTGGTCCTTAAAATATTACATGTATCTCTTTTTGATAAGAAATAACTGGAATAAATATTTAGAAATGGTAAATTTTGATAGTCGGTATTCTTATATGTGAAGGTGCGTGGCTTAATGGTTACAATATTCAGCTCACGATCATAAAGTCATGAGTTCGAGTCCTGGCGGTGTGTTGTGTCCTTGAGCAAGGCACTTTATTTCGTATTGTTCCAGTTCACTTTATTGGCAAAAATAAGTAGAACCTAAATTTCAAAGGACCAACCTAGTCACTTCTTTTATCACTCTAAATCTCTCTGAGAACAAGGTTAAGGGTACACGTGTCTATCGAGTCCTCGGCCACTTGCGCATTAATTTCACGAGCAGGCTATTCTGTTGATTGGATCTACTCGAACACTTGTCCCCCTCACCGACGGAGTACCAAGAAGAGTGAATTCTGAAATAATAGAATATTACGTAAGAAAAGCGAATTTCTGTATACAAATGTTCAGTGAAATGTATCTAAGAATTAAAAAAAGTACAACTTTTGAAAATTTTGACTTGTGGATATTTGATGCCAACGATTACGTCACATTGAAAACTGAAGCTCGTAAAGATTGTTAGAAATGTTATCAAAGACGTCACATTGGTAATTGATGCTAATCGAAGCGATTTTATATCAGGAATTTTATCGTTAGATTACCACCTAATGCTATATTTATCAAAAAGTTAACCTCTACTGAATGTAATTATTCTAATATTGAAAGAAAAACTTTAGCAATTATGTCGACCAAAAAACGATGCCATCATTTTCTATTTGGTAAAAAAAAATGCTTGTATAGACCATGTTTCAGTCATTGGACTGCGGCCATGCTGGAACACCGCCCTGAATGGTTTAGTCTAACAAATCGACCCCAGTACTTATTTTTCTTAAGTCCAATACTTAATCTATCGGACTCTTTTGTCGAAACGCTAAGTTACGAGGACATAAAAAAAACAACAACGGTTGTCAAGCGGTGGAGGAGGCCAAACAGAAATACACACACACACACACACACACACACACACACACACACACACACACACACACACACACACACACATCTATATATGCGACGGGATTCTTTCAGTCTCCATCTAAAACATCCACTCGTGAGACTTTGGTCAGCCCGAGGCTATAACAGAAGCCACTTGCTCAAGGTGCGACGCAGTGGGACAGAATCCGGAACCATATGGTCGAAAAGCTCTTTGTGAATTTCTTGCTACATACTCATGCCTGCGCCTACTCCTACGCCTGCTCCTTTGTCTCTTGAATTATCTTCAATCTATGCAAATGATTTCCGAAAGCGGCAACTTCGAGGATCATGAGGTGGTCCATCCAGATCCTAGCATCTGATTTTTTGATACCATATATATCCTAGGAAATATTACTCCTCACATAAATGTGCTCTATATGTCACACTTTAGAAATATGATGGTGATAGAAGAGTTAGGTACGTCGGAGAGACGCAAATAGATGGCTACTTGCTGGATGTTGGTATGGAGATTGAATAGGAGAAACTGCCTGAGCAGCGTGATATGAGAAAAAGTGAAGAAGACGACAGAACAATGGGAGAGGGACTAAACGAAATAAGTGATAAGGAGAGAGCAATGGATAGTAATGAAGATAATTTGGATGGTGTTGATAAATTTACATACGGGATAGGAACTGACGTGTTGCATCTTGATCGACTTGTTTCCAGAATAAAAAGGAAGCTTTGAAGCAATTCTTTCAATGCTAAAAACATTTCTTATAAGCATAATAAACATGCGGCGAGTTGGCAGAGTCGTTAGCGAACTGGGCAAAATGCTTAGAAGTATTTCTTCTGGCTTTATATTATGAGTTCAAATTCTGTCGAGGTCGACTTTACCTTTCATCCTTTCAGGGTCGATAAAACGAATGCCTCATGTGCACTGGAGTCGATGTAACCGGCTTACCTACTCTTGAGTATGAGTATAAAAACTGCATCCCTCTACCAAGCCTTGTCGAGCTAGAGTGGCAGAGTAGGCTCAACAAACAAGCGTGATCTCAAGCCGTTCTCTGGGGGAGAGAACACGCTGAGGCCTTTGTCTTGAGTAGACTGGACACGGACAATCCAATCCAATCCAACCATTTGCAACAACAATTTTACTGTTTCGTTAAAGGTGTCTAGAAAGCAAATCTTTATGGCATTCCTAAACTAACTTGCAATCTAACGGTTACGACGACGAGGGTTCCAGCTAATCCGATCAACGGAACAGCCTACTCGTGAAATTAACCTGTAAGTGGCTGAGCACTCCACAGACATGTGTACCCTTGACATAGTTCTCAGGGAGATTCAGCATAACAAGGCTGGTCTTTTGAAATACAGGTACAACTCATTTTTGCCAGCTGAATGGACTGGGGCAACGTGAAGTGTCTTGCTCAAGGACACAACCCGTCGCTGGGAATTGAGCTCACAGCCTTACGATCGTGAGCCGAATACCCTAACCACTAAGCCACGCGCCTTCCATTGTGGAATTATTGTTGCATGTAATTAAATGAAGCTTAAAGCATGCTGGTCTGGTTAGTCATACGATGTTGAGGATTGCATACATAGATGCCCTGAATGGGAAGAGGTAAGGTATTTTAAAAAGAATTAGCTTCATTCTTGACCCATGATCCACGTGGATCATGGTATTGGATTGATGCTTGTCCTAGTGGATTTCTTTTTAAGGATAACCAAGTTGTTCGTATTCCTGATAGAAAGAGCGCAACAATAAAAGAGTTGTCCAGGTGGTTTTCTTTCAGAATGGTGTTAAAGGTTTTAGTGTCGAACAACGCTCTAAATTTATGACGATAATTCATGTCCTTGGCTACTGCTGACTGGTTTCATTCCTTATAGAATAATGTCATATTACCATGAATCAAATGGGACTGAAGAATGAACAATTCAAAGAATGAAATTAAGTTAAAGAGTATGTCGCTTTACTTCTGAAGCCCCATCAAAGTAGGTTAGAAAGTTCTGCTTCAGTGGCACGTCAAATCGTGTATCCTATTCTATAGAACTGCAGACGACATGATACTGTTGGAAATGTGCGCAAAGCTGACATCAGGCAGCTGGAACCCAATTTGAGGGAGAGAAGGACGGAAGTCTGCTTCGATCTATTGGAAACATTTAAAGCTAATGAAAACATATTTCTTTTTTTCCAAATCTGGCGACAGAGAATGAAGCGAAGCAATTCTTTGAATGACTTCACATCTCTTCTGCAAAGCCAATGACATTCAACACGCGCAATTTGAGCGACATGTCAGTCAATAAAAAAGTTATGCTTCTCTTTGCATCACTTACCGTTGAACCGTCGTATTTATGTATGTATGTATGTATGTATGTATGTATGTATGTATGTATGTATGTATGTATGTATGCGTGCGTGTGTGTGTGTGTGTGTACGGGTGCATGTATGTAGATGTGTGTACACACAGGCACGCACGCGCGCGCAAGCACATACAAACACATACACACACTCACACATGTATAACATACAGTTTTACTGAAAAAGAACCAATTTTTTAAAAAGAACGCAAATTTGTGGCTTTACTTATTTGTCTTTTTCAAAATATTTCCTTCCACAGTTTGTTTCAAGATTTGTTTTGTACCTTTTTTTTTTCAGTTTTAGAACGCGATTCCAAGAGAATGCCTAGTTCTAATGAATATTCTTCAATGTCTTCTTTCATCTAAAACCGGCGACCTTTCAGAGTAGATTTGAAATTAGAATAAAGAAAGTTCTACCAAGCCAGGAAAGTAGAGCCACGATGGAGCGACAGTCTTCTCCTACTTGCCAAAAAGAAGGACGCTCGAGCAGGTGTGTTCTCGTGATGCAACATCTAGGTTTTCTTTGTCTATACACCAAGTTTCGTCTTTCTCATTACCTTTTTCAAACGACCCAGGAGATCCAAGTAAAATCTTTATTGATCTTCTGGCCACGTAGGACAGACTCATAATGAACGATACTTTTGCGATAAAGAAGGCGATCAATATCACTTTCACATTTGAACGACCCAGATGCACTTTTCTTGGTTGTAAAGACGATGTTCCAAACCACTGCGATGATTGCTTTATTGTTGCGACAACGTAGCCGGGCATCCACGTTTCGTCACCTTTTATGACTGTTTTGTTCGACATCGTAATTGTACACCCTTATTTCATCATCTTTTACGACTGTTTTATTCGACATCGTGACCATACACCGACGTTTCATCACCTTTTATGACTGTTTTGTTCCGACATCATAACCATACACTCACGCATTGTCACCTCTTACGGCAATTGTCCCGACATTCCAGCTGTACGACCACGTTTCGTCATCTTTTACGACAGTTGTTCTCTCAACGTAGCCGGATGCCCACGTTTCTCACCTCTTAAGATAGTTTTGTTCTGACATCACAACCGTACACCAACGTTTCGACATCTCTTACCACAGTCTTGTTCCGACATCGTAGCCGTACACTCGTCAACTCTTATGACAGTCATGTTTTGACATCACGTTTCGTCATTTTGTACGACAGTTTGCAAAAACTTTACATCGGCATACAAACGATCAAATAGCTCCTAACTGTGACAACAAATTTTGCACAGTAACACGATATTTTTTTCATAAACACACTTGGTACCAACTTTTACAGACGCCTACTTTTGGAAACATCACAAACATTCTAGTTAGGATTCTTACGAGTCGTCGTAGCGCACACTTTTGCAATGTGATAGTCATCTGTTGTGGATTGATTCAGTGAATGTTTTTTCCTGAACTAAAACGCGGGTACGACTCGTGACATTGCGAATAGCTCAAATAATCTGGCTTTAGGTCTGTTGAAACATTTCTCGAGTTTGTCAAATCCAAAAAAAAATTTCACACAAACACGTTTTTCCTAATTTATTTATAACAAATGACAAATCGCCAAGTGGGCCAAACACGTTCACTCTTGCACGAGAAATTCGCCGACGACTGACTGATGTGGAATAATGTCGCTATTATTAAGCTGCACATAAAAGCCGTCAATATACGTCATTTCAACTGAGGGCACACCATACCGGTTGGTTAACGCGTGGGTTTAAGTTGATTTATGGTCAGAAATTGTATGTATGTATGTATGTGTATACACACAAACACAAGCATATATGCTTGCATCTCGATATTAAATACACAGACGCACTTATATATATGCTTATATATACACATATATATAAGTATATATGTATACGTATATGTATACATGCATCTTTGAATGCATATATATATATATATATATATATATATATATATATATTATATATATTTCTGTGTGAGTTAGAGGTTGAGAAACCAACTAAGGGATAGTACCTATCCAATATAGTGCTGGTAGTGTACCCAATTATTCATACCCAAATGCTGGTTATTGCGTGGCAATCTCGCAATTGAGTATTATACATGGGCGGGGGTAAAAAGTGGTTTACCCTTGATTTATACGACAAATAAGAAAGTGGAGAGGATACAAAATCGACAGACACCAGCTGGTAAACATTCCACAATGTTTATTTATTCAAATGTATTGGATGAATCCACACTCATGTATTAGTGGGACCGATTATCAAGTAGAAAAAGTTGGTAATTGCATAAACAAGGGTATGGAAGCATATAAGCATATAGAAACAAGTGAGTAATTGAGCAAATGAGCAAATGAGCAGATTGTCACTAAAACCGAATGCGTATGCGAGTGCTAGTTCCTTACGGCCGTTTCTGTCAAGAGGCAACAAAATCTTCCTGGTTATCTCCATCTCTTCAGTGTTGTGCAAGGATGAGCAGATAAGGCTTGGATAATGAATGTGCCCCTAGGCTTCTTCAGAGGGTCTAAGTGGTTGATGGGGAGTAAGAATAAGAATAAGAACAAGCACGAGAATACAAGTGAAGTACATCATAGTATAATGATTTGGGTATAGCAAGGGAAAATAAGATACAGACTTCCCGTGATGCATTATAAGATCCATGTTATTTCATCCAATGGTGGATAGGTGAATATAGTTGTTCTCTGGAGGAGTTTTTACAGGAAGGGTAATTTTAGGCAGTAGTTCACATTATGTTCCCATAGAACTTCAGTGGTGGGTTGGATGGTATGGCCCGCGTTACGGAGGTGAACGTTTATGTGTAAAATGCCAGTTAGTAGGTTTAACGTTGCAGAGGGTGTGGCATAAGCAACTTGTGATGCACCCATCTTGGGAAAAAAGTAACGAACACTAACATTGCACTTTGACCTTAGCTGGTTCCTTTTTTCTCATTGATACACTCATGTACCAAATTTCCCAAGATGTTTCTTTCTTTCTCTCCATTGTAGTTGGATCAAGGAAGACATGTTCTTGTCTGTCTCCTGTCCAAGGTTGATTTACGCGTTCGCCACCACAACCTCGTTTAGGCTTAGCAGCCCTTCCTGTTTGTTTTCACTGTCCTGTTTGTGTTACCAATTTTGACCCTCTGCAAAATCCCAAATTTTATTTAATTTGGTTTGCAGGAGCTACTGTTTTATCGAAAGCGTATATTGTTGTCAAATGCTCGAAATACGAGAGTAGAAAAAACAGCCAACAACTGATGAAGGGTCGTTCTTTGTGTTGTTTGTCTTGTTTTCCATTTGTGTCCTTCGTTGTTCGAAAAAATAGTTCATATTCCATGTACTCGTACTTCGTATTTTTTGTTGTACACGTTACATGACATCCTGTGCCCACATATGCATATATATATATATATATATATGTATATATATATACACGTATAGATGTAAGTATGTACATATACGTATGTACATATTATTTATATTATATATGTATGTATGCTTGTTTATTGATAAAAAGCAAGACATAACAGACCTGACAGCTGTTTCTCATCAGATTCCCAGAATGCAGTCTATACATAAATGCAAGAATAAATTCTTCATCTTCATAAGGCATTCGAATTAAGGCAACTTATGTTCATCAAAGTGAAAAACAAGACCATACAATATAAACAAAAGGAAGGAGGAAGAGGTAAGACAACATGGTTTAGACAAATAGTCTAAAAGCCCAATATGTTAAGTGTACATAATTATTTACCATCTATGCTCAAAGAACACAGATGAGAGAGTGAGCTATTAAAGGACTAGGGAAGACGACAAGTTATTAATAGGAGGATGCATTTTGGAGTTCTTGTTTATCTATAAACAAACCTTTTGTAATGTTTTAACTTGTGAATTGTTTTAAATTGTTACTGACCAACGTAGAGACCGCTGGACTTAGACTTACTTCATTGTGTACCATAGGGGGGATTCTTGATATCAATTTCCTGTGAATAAATTATTTTATTTAGTAAGCTACGTTAATTGTTTAACATTACTTAACTTTACTCTGTTTTACATAGGTTTGACCTTTGAGAATTATATTAGTTTCTTATTTACATAGCGCTTCTGGATAACTTCTTTCTTTAACACCCTGACCCTGACCCCTCTTAACTGCACCCTCCCATTAATAGCTTGTAGTATTCCCTAGTCCGTTAATAGCTCACTCTTTCATCTAGGTTCTTTGAGTTCAAATGGCAAATAATTATGTACACTTAACATATTGGGCTTTTAGACTATTTGTCTAAACCATATTTTCTTACCTCTTCCTTCTTCCTTTTGTTTATATTATATGCACTTGTTTTTCATTCTCATGAAGATCGGCTGCCTTAATTCGAATACCCTATGAAAATGAAGAATTTTATTCTCGCATTTATGTATAGATTGCATTCTGGGAATCTGATAAGAAACAGCTGTTAGCTTTGTTATGTCTTGCTTTGTATCAATAAACAAGCTTCAAATGTGGTCCAATCGATGTGCTGGATAATCTATGTTTTTCTCCATTTTCTAATTATTTGCATTATATATATATATATATATATATTTAAATTCAATAATAAGATGAATTCTTTTACAAGAATTTATCAACTAGTTAGCGTGAAAAAAACCTCATAAGGGAAAAAATCCATCATTTATTCCCCAAAATATATATAAATAAATAATATATATATATATATATATATATATATATATATATGTGTGTGTGTGTGTGTGTAAGAGAGAGAGAGAAAGAGAGAGAAGCAACTTGTTTTAAATCTCTGAGCGAGAGATATACAGTTACAGTACCGAATAGTAAAGTTTATATGCCAACCGAATGTTGCAGCCCTATAAAGGACAATGCTACTGCTGTTTTAACCCCAGGAAAACATCTTTTCCAGCAGGCTATCGACACACAATTTGTGTCCATATAGCATTTGCAAGGGAGGTCATCGCTACCATTTCTAGCCTCGTGTCATACTCACAGACCTAGGTTTCTGGGTTGTTACCCGTCCTCAGTGTGAGACAACCACAACCTAGTGACGAAATCTCTCTCCACTCGCAAGTACTATATGTATACATACATATAAATACATATATATTATTTTTTTATTGGCACTCCGTCGCTTACAACACCAAGGGTTACAGTTGATCCGATCAACGGAACAGCCTGCTCATGAAATTAACGTGCATGTGGCTGAGCACTCCACAGACACGTGTACCCTTAACGTAGTTCCCGGAGATATTCAGCGTGGCACAGTGTGACAAGACTGACCCCTTGAATTACAGAAACAGGAAGTAAGAGTGAGAGAAAGTGGTGGTGAAAGAGTACAGCAGGGTTCGCCACCACCCCCTGCCAGAGCCTCGTGGAGCTTTAGGTGTTTTCGCTCAATAAACACTCACAACGCCCGGTCTGGGAATTGAAACCGCGATCCTATGACCGCGGGTCCGCTGCCCTAACCACTGGGCCATTGTGCCTCACATATATATACATACACATAAATACTTACATATATACAAATACAAATATATATACATACATTCATGCATACACCTTTAATCAAGAAGAAAGGCACTGATTATGACGATCCTTAACAAGGCCTCTGAGACTGGTGGGAAAAAGGGAGGAAAGTATCTTCAAAGTAGAGACCTGACCCCCTAATGCTTGCAACAGTGGACTCCTCTAAAGGCATCCAAAATGCCAAGTAATAGCGTTAAACTGAGCAACATTAAACATATAATTATAATGAAAATTCTAAAGAACTGTATATGTATATACCCATTTTACTGGCCAGTCATATTTATACACACATCTGTTTGCATTTCTGGAACACATCACTGAACAAAATTTATTTTTCAGGAGTCTGAAATCTACTGAATTTCGTAATTTAGTGTTGCTGACGTAAGAGAACCATTAGTCATTGTCTGTGTTTGGGAGATGAGGTGAAGGAGAAGGAATGATGCAATCAGCAAGGCCATCTTCGCAGTATTATAGGCCCCCAGGCAAATCAATGCACTGAGTCCTCTAGTATTTATTTATTGACAGCAAACTACAGTGTACATAGATCAGAATTAGGCCCCTATGTCCATGAGGCCCCCAGGCAAAACAATGCACTAGGCCCCATGGTATTTATTTATTGACAGTGAGCCACAGCATACATAACTCAGAGTTAGCCCCTATGTCCATGAGGTCCCCAGGCAGATCAATGCACTGAGTCCTATAGCATTTAGTTATCGATAGCAAGATAGTGCATACAGAGATATGAATTAGGCCCCTATATCTGTGAGGCCCCCGGGTAAATCAATTCACAGGGTCCTACAGTATTTATTTATTGATAGAGCCACAACATACAGAGATCAGAATTAGGCCCTATATCCATTAGACCCCCGGGAAAATCAATGCACTAAGTCCTATAGCATTTATTTATCAATAACAAGCCATATGTACATAGATCAGAATTGGAGCTCTAAACAAATGGTTCTCAACAGGGGTCTATATAAGATTTTTGGTGGGATCTACACTAGCAAAATAGTAAAGTCGGCATCTACAGTAGTGTTTTAAGTGTCTATATACCGTATTTTAACGTGCACAATGTTAAAAAAATATGGGATAAAAAAATATAATACTATACATGGATAGTATTATAATCCTTTACAAAAACTTTTTTCCAAATTTGAAGCCCAAAAAATTAGGGGGTTCCTTATACACATTAAAATACGATAGTTTCGATTTAAATGTATCCATTGCAAGAACAGATTTCTTTCTATAACATTTTAACATAGTTCAGCCTAAGCAAATTAATGAGTGAGTAGCAAAATAAAACTAGTTTTTGAACATCGAATGGTTATGGGGGTCCACCAGAATAAAATAGCAATCAAAGGGGTCCATAGAAGTAAAAAAAAAATGGTTGAGGCTCACTGCCCCTGGGAAAGTTCTCCTGTGAAACCCTCCGGGCAAATGCCTATGCCTTAAGACAGTACAAGGAGTCAGAGGCTATGAAGATGTGGGCGATCAGCCAGGACATTGGACTGGGGACCAGGAGCCCAAGACCTAAGAAAAGGACCTGTGAATCTGATATGGAGGGTGTGGAGAAGTCCACCACCCACCTCCACACCATTCCACTTTGCAAAGTTTCTCTCAAAGACCCTGGGCGGAGTCAGTGGAGATCAAGACCATACCTACATATGATACTGATGTTGTTGTTGTTGGTGTTAATGTAGTCATTGTTTAATCTCAGGTCAATCCTGATCAAGTGGATTTATGACCAAAGATGTGACTGCCATGGCCATCCAGCTTATTATTTATTAGGACTACATTGTCCAATATACCAGTTCACCACATTTATTTATTTATTTATTTATTCTTTCTTTTAAAAGACAGTAGTACAATTTAAAGATTTAACTGTCATTTCCAGTCAGTTCAGAGACCATGTAGAGGCTTTATCATTCACTCAAATAATAATAATGTTATGATGTATGTAAATGGAGGGTTGTGTGAGTGTGTGTGTGTGTGTGTGTGTGTGGTTGTGTGTTTGTGTGTGTGTGTCTATCTGGACGTGAAAGTACGTTATACACAAATACATACATCTAAATATTTCACTCTCCAATGGGTAGCGGGAGAGGCTGAATATGACCAAGACAGGAGACTATTTGCAGTAAACACATACACACATACAAATACACATACATACATGTGTACATACATTTACATACACTCGCATACATGTATACATGCTTACATACATACACATACATGCAAACATACATATACAGACACACACATATACATACATACATACTAAAAAGAGGTAAAGAAAGAGCTGTGTATATGTATGCATGTCTATATACATGCATACATTCATGTATGCATGCATGCATATATGCATACATGCATATCTGTATACATGCATATATGTAAGTATGCATGTATGTATGCATGCATGTATGCATGTATGTATGCATGTATGCATGTATATATATATGTGTGTATGTATGCATGCATGTATATATATATGTGTGTATGTATGCATGCATGCATGTGTATATATGTGTGTAGGTTTGTTTGTATGCATATATGTATATACGCATACATGCATATATACATGCATTTATATATGCCAGCAAATATACATACATGTACATATGCATGCATGCAGATATGTATGTATGTATGTATGTATGTATGTTCAGAGACACAAATATGAGATAGGTTTTGAAGTTAGATTGAGGCAGTCACCTTGACCTTTATAGGCCAAACTAAAGCGATTCTGAGATTGATTCAGTTAGATGTTTTGCTGAGCATCTTCAGGACAATGACTGACGATGTGGGAAGAAGAAGAAGGGGGAGGAGGAGGAGAAGGAGCTAGTCTACTTGTAACAGAGAATGTGAACTCTTGCTAAAGGTACATTGGTAGGAGGTGACGGTGTTAAACGGAGTAGCAACGATAGATGTGTGTGCATGTGTGTATACATAAGTATGTATGTCGGTGTATGTGCGTGTACGTGCTTGCATGTGTGTGTGTGTGTGTGTATGTGTGAGTGAGTTTGTGTCTGTATGTATTTCTGTTTCTGTATGTGAAAATGTGTGTGTGTGTGTGAGTGAGTTTGTGTCTGTATGTATGTCTGTGTGTGTATGTATTTCTGTTTCTGTATGTGAAAATGTGTGTGTGTGTGTGTCAGCCAAAGGGGAGGAGAGAGAGTGACAGAAAGAGAGAGAGAGAAGAAATAAGCCTGTGTGATAGGGAGAGACAGACAGACACAGTTATACAGAAAGACATACTAACAGAGTTTGCCCAATGTCTATTTGTCTAGAATGGAAGTGGGGAAAATGTATTCAAGACAAAAGAAGCAGAAATATATTTGTTCAACATGTTTATCTGTTGTGTTTAGGAAAGGGGGGGGGAGATCCCGGGGGGGGGGCGCAATGCAGTGAGACACACAGACAGGTAAGGCAGACAGATAGACATACAGATAGGTAGATAGGTGTCTACTTAATCCAGACATGCCCCTTCCTATTCAGGAATGCGTAAATACTCTGAGAAGACATAATCAAGCAGACAGCATCTATCATCATCATCATCATCATCATCATTATCATCACTATTATTCAGCAAGGGAGCCTCTATGTAGCTACTCGACTTGTTAGAAATAGCAGTCAAATATACTTCAAATAACGTCGTCTTTGAATTATAAAAGGGGGGGGGGAGAGGACAGAGTTGATAATGTAGTATAAGATAAGATGTACACTGACTGGAAAAAAAAAATTTTTAAGGCATGGTGGTCATGGAACACCGTTTGGTCATCATATATTTACTTGACTAAGGCAGATTTGGGGCTGAAACAACAAAAACAATAATAAAATATACTTGTCATAGTCACTCCCACCATCATCGCCATGATGATCATGATCATCATCATCATCATTGCTGCCATCATCACCATCATTACCACCATTACTACCACCACCATCCTCACCATCATCACCATCGCCAACACAACTATCCCTACCATCCTTCTTTCTCCTCCACCACCCTCGTCATTATCATCATCACCATCACCACCACCACCACCACCACCATCATCATCATCATCATCACCACCATCATGACCACAAGTATCATCATCATCATGTGCAGCTTCAGTTCTACAATATTCAACAGTCCTCTTAGATAAACCCCTACTATCTGTTGACACTCCATTGATGTCATGTGACTTCTAAAATTGGCAGCATGTCATCATAGTGCTTAGAGAACGCTCCAGAAATGAAATGCTGATGTGGACAGGTGAATTTACACAGCTACTAATTGATCCAGTATATTAAGATATACCACCACTAAAACTGACACTGCTATTTCCACCGACACTCCAAACATCACCACTAACTCCACCACCACCTCTACCACCACTAACATCACCACTACCCCCACCACCACCTCTACCACCAACAGTAACACTGCTACCACTACCACCAACTCCACCACCAACAGTGACACTGCTACCACCACCACCACTACCACTAACACAACCACTGATACCACTAACACTATTATGTCTATTTATTGACCGTTCGATCTATATGCGTGTGTGTGTGTGTGTGTGTGTGTGTGTGTGTGTGTGTGTATATATATATATATATATATATATATATATATATATATATATATATATATATATATATATATTGGCTAAACTGGCAATATGACCATCCCCAAGTACAACAACATATATATATATATATATATATATCACCTCCTCCAATGTCTCCTCCCCTCTCAAAGATTCTTTGTCTTGCAAAGTTACTTGGTGACCCTGCCAGTCCAGGTGCCACTTAAAAAGTACCCAGTCTACACTGTAAAGTGGTTGGCATTTGGAAGGGCATCCAACTATAAAAACCATGCCAAAACTGACCTCGCCTGTGCTGGTCCCACATGAAAAGCACCCACTACACTCTCAGAGTGGTTGGCATTAGGAAGGGCATCCAGCCATAAAACCCATGCCAAAACAGACACTGTATCCTGGTGCAGACTCCTGCATGGCCAACTCCTGTCAAACCGTCCAACCCATACTAGCATACAAGGAGGAAGTTAAACAGTGATGATGATGATGATATGGACAGATGCATATGCATAGGTGGGGGAAGGGGAAAAGGATAATAGTGATAGCACTGAATGGTGATGATGGGAAGGATAGTGATGGTAGTCATGATGATGATGATAGCGATGATGATGATGATGGGAGTGATTATGCTGGTGCAATGTAAAAAGCACTCAGTCCACTTCATCAGGCGGTTGGTGTTAGAAAGGGTATCCAGCTGTTGATAGGTGCAGGTGTGGCTGTGTGGAAAGAAGTTTGCTTCTTAACCACATGGTTCCAGGTTCAGTGCCATTGCATTTCACCTTGAGTAAGTATCTTCTACTATAGCCTTAGGCCAACCAAAGTCTTGTGAGGTAGATTTTGTAGGTGAAAATTGAAAGAAACCCATTGTATATATATATATATATATATATATATATATATATGTATATATATAATACAAAGAATATATATGCATGTATACACACATATATGTACATACTTACATCTACATGTGTATATAGATGCATATCAGGGTACAGGACGTTAGAACAATGAACTACAGACAACGGAACGAACACATAGGAAAACAGATAGCCACTTGGAATTATTCCTTCATCAGCTGCCTCTATTCTAACTAAGGGTTTCGAAGATAAGGCAGAACGCACTCTAGAATAGTCTCTTCCTGAGTAGTGGATCAACCCACTAAACAGAGGATTCCAAGGTGGCAAACACAAACCAAAACAGGAAAAAATGGACAGTGAAAACAACATTAAAAAGCCGCACGGCCAGACACGATTGTATATATATACATGTGTGTGTGTGTGTGTGTGTGTGTGTGTGTGTGTGTGTGTGTGTGTCTGTGTGTGTGTGTGTGTGTGTGTGTTTGTTTGTCTCTGTGTCTGTATTTCCCACACACACACACACTACTTGACAACTGGTGTTGGTTTGTTTACATCTCCATAACTTAGTGGTTTGGTAAAAAGAGATCAATAGATTAAGTACCAGATCTTTAAAAGAAAACAAGTACTAGGATCAACTCATTCAAGTGAAATCCTTTAAGGCAAATGCCCCAGTATGGCTGCAGTCCAAAGACTGAAACAAATAAAAGATAAAACAATGAAAGATTGGCTGTGTAGCTTAATGGTAGAATACCCGACCGGTATCTGAGGGGTGCGGGTTCAAGTCCTGTAGCTGTCTCCTGGCAACTGATTTCCATCTTATAAGGGTAAAATACCCAATCTTTCTGCTGTTTTCACAGCCACTGGTGTTTGGTGTAGCTAGCATGTGTGCCACCTGGGGCAGCCCTTCCATTTGCCACCTCTGGATCCCACAAAATACACATATTGCTTACAGTAATAGTCAATAACAGGATGAAAAATGCTGCCCTTTAAAAGTGCCACCCAGGGTGGACCGCCCCTCTCCCCCCACCCCAGCTACACCAGTGTTCACAGCTATATTCATTGTCGTCATTATCATCATCATTTAACATCTGATGTCCATGTAGACCTTATCTGTAAAATACCAAACACATTCAACACTTCCTAGTTTGTTTATAAAATGTTACATATATATATATATATCTTCTTTTATTCATTTACTTGTTTCAGTTATTGGACTGCTACCATGTTGGATCACCACCTTCAGTCAAACAAGTCGACCCCAGGACTTATTCTTTGTAAGCCTAGTACTTATTTTATCGGACTCTTATGCCGAAGCACTAAGTTACAGGGACATAAACACACCAACTTTGGTTGTCAAGCGATGGTGGAGAGACAGACACAGACACACAAACATATACATACATATATGACGGGCTCCTTTCAGATTCTGTCTACTAAATCCACTCACAAGGCTTTGGTCAGCCCAAGGCTATAGTAGAAGACACTTGCTCAAGCTGCCAAGCAGTGGGACTGAACCTGGAACCATGTGGTTGGGAAGCAAGCTTCTTATTTCTTTATTGCCCACAAGGGGCTAAACATAGAGGGGACAAACAAGGACAGACAAAGGTATTAAGCCGATTATATCGACCCCAGTGCGTAACTGGTACTTAAATTATCAACCCCGAAAGGATGAAAGGCAAAGTCAACCTCGGCAGAATTTGAACTCAGAACATAACGGCAGACGAAATACCGCTAAGCATTTCACCCGGCGTGCTAACGTTTCTGCCAGCTCGCCGCCTTAAAGGAAGCAAGCTTCTTACCACACATCCATACCTGCACCTATTATATATATATTTTTTTATTCTTTTATTTGTTTCAGTTATTTGACTGCAGCTATGCTGGAGCACCGCCTTCAGTCAAGCAAATCGACCCCAGGACTTATTCTTTGTAAGCCTAGTACTTATTCTATCAGTCTCTTTGGCTGAACCGCTAAGTTACAGGGACGTATATATATATATCATTCAACTACAGTAGTAGTTGAATAATATTCTTAAGGCTGCAATTTACTCACATACAGCATCTTCAGAACTTTATTTTAAAAGCAAAATATATTTATCTTAGCTTCAATGATAGAAGAAAGCATGAAGAATTTCATAGTTTTGGTCCCATCATGGAACAAAATATAAGGCAAAAAATTAGATTTAAGTATAATTGACTTTTTTATTTTAAAAACAAACTATGTTTTAATTAAGCTTAAATGATAGAGCTCAATTGAAGGAATTTCATGGTATCAATTTCATGCAATGAAGTTTTAAGAGAAAAAAGTTATGAGTGTTTGTTTCTCAAATTTGAGGGTGATAATATAGTTCTATACTTTTTCATGAATATAGTTTTATAAGGGGACTTTTAATATATGTGACTGGCATCATTGAGGTAAGGAAAAAAATTATCAACGACACAGCTAATTTGCAATTAGTTTAATTACATCATCTGTATTAATTAATAAAATTATATCATGTAAACACAGTCCCGTAATAAATGAGATGAGAAACAGAATCGTAGTAGTTTACATTGACAGGAATTTCTCAGTAAGGCAAAAAATTAGATATAAGTATGATTAACTTATTTTAAAAACAAACTATATTTTAATTAAGCTTAAATGATAGAGCTCAAAGCAAGGAATTACTAATCTTATTTTAATTTTTTTTAGATTAAAACTTTTTATTTTTATTTCAATAATAATAATAATTCAATCACAAAAATGAAAAAAATTAAAACTTCATTTAGAAATTTATTATTCAATTTTCAATAGGGTAAAATCTTAAATAATTGACACATTATTAATTAGCATAATAACATAGCCTGGAAAAAACATGGATTACATGGAAATATGTGAGCAAGAGAAATAATATTCTTAAGAAAAGCAAAGGACAAGTTATTACACTTGGAATAGTTCAGGGCAAGTTATTACATCTGGTAAAGTAGAGAACAAGAAAATTTTTACTTAAAATATTGCAGCTAAGGATAAAATTTGAATATTAAAGATTATTTGATTTTAATTTACAAAATAACATTATAATTAAAAAAGGTACCATCATTTTGTTAGAATATTGACACACTAGAATACTTAAAACATGAGAGCTAGAAGTATCAATATATCTAAAGTTTTATGCAAAGTAGAGTAGTATATATGGTAGACAAATTAATTATGTAAAAAATAGGCATTGGGTCAATACTAAAAATGTGAAGAGTTGGCAATAACTCAAGCAAATTTTACTGCGAATTTGTTGTTATAGGTAGATTTTACTATAATATATAACTAATTATATTCCATTTATTGTACTAACTAATTATGTACTACTATTATTTTTTATAACCTATTTTCAACTTTCTAATTATTAATTAATAATTTAAAAAATGATTTTTTTTTAAGTGCAAAAAATATTTTAATTGCATCATTTTTTAGTTTTCATAGAAGTAACAAGTAATAACAAATAGAAGTAATAACTTGTAGTAAAATTTTTAGTTTTAATAAAAGCTAATATTTTCTAAATGTAAATATTTTATTTGAAATTTTATCCTTAGCTGCAAAATTTTAAGTAAAAATTTTCTTATTCTATACTTTACCAGATGTAATAACTTGTCCTGAAATATTTCAAGTATAATAACTTGTCCTGTACTTTTCCAGGCTTATAATCTTAAGAATATTATTTCTCTTGCTCGCATTTTTCCATGTAATATATTATGTAGATAGGCTTAAAATCCAAGCTGTGTCCTCTTAATGCACATCTGCTTATTCTAGTAATCCAAATTCCTATGTATATGCTATAGTTGTGTGAGGCATACATAAGAGTTGAAAATTCTGGAAAATATTTTTTGTAGAGTAATTATATATCAAAACAGGTGACTGGAAAATTTTTTGGCATTATTTATTCACCATTACACTTTTCATTTGCAAAAAGGAGTTCCAAAATTGTACACGTAGGAGAAATATGTAAGATATCTTCTATTAGAAATTCTTCAGACAGAGAATCAAATAATACCTATTACCGGTACCGAACCTCTTATCCGGAATCCAGAAATCTGGAATTCTCAGAAATCCGGCTATTTTTGAAATTGGCTAGCTTTGAACTTCATGGGCTGTAGTAGTTTGCCATGTGGCTGCTTTGTTTTGGTTTCCGTGGCGTATGCGTCACATGATGCCACATCAAACAGACCCTACTTTAGAAATGTATTAATTTGTATGTATAATACAATTTTGTTCTTTACTTTTCGTTGTTTATTTTAAATTTTTGGTATATATTTATATGTCCAGAAATCTAGAAAATTCGGATCACCGCCGGTCCCAAAGTCGCCAGAAAAGAGGTTTAGTACCTGTATTTGATTCTCTGCCTGGAGAACATCTTATAGGAGGTATTTTACATGTTTCTCCTACCTGTTCAATTGTGTAAGTTCTATTAGCAAATGAAACGTGTGTAATGGTGAATAAATATTATCAAAAATTTTTTCTAATCTCCTTCTGTGTGGTAAGAAGCATGCTTCCCAACCACATAGTTCCAAGTTCAGTCCCACTGCAGGGCACCTTGGGCAAGTGTCTTCTACTATAGCCTTAGGCCAACCAATGCCTTGTGAGTGGATTTGGTTGACGAAAACTGAAAGAAGCCCATCGTATGTATATATATATATATATATATATTTATATATATATACACGTGTGTGTGTGTCTTTGCGTCTGTGTCTGTTCCCCACCCCCACCATCACAGCTCGACAACTGGTGTTACATCCCTATAACTTAGCAGTTCAGCAAGAGGGGGGCCAATAAAATAAGTACCAGGCTTAAAAAAATAAGTCCTAAGGTTGATCTGTTCAACTAAAACCCTTCAATGCAGTGCTCCAGCATGGCCGCAGTCAAATGACTGAAACAAGTAAAAGAAGAAAATAAAAAATATATATATAGGCGCAGGAGTGGCTGTGTGGTAAGTAGCTTGCTTACCAGCCACATGGTTCCAGGTTCATTCCCACTGCGTAGCACCTTGAGCAAGTGTCTTCTACCATAGCCTCGGGCCAACCAAAGCCTTGCGAGTGGATTTGGTAGACGGAAACTGAAAGAAGCCCATCATATATGTATATATATATATATATATATATATATATATATATATATATGTATATGTATGTTTGTGTATATGTATGTTTGTGTGTCTGTATTTGTCCCCACAACATTGCTTGACAGCTTTTGCTGCCCTTTGAATTCGCAGGTGTATTTCCGTATCAAGATTTCCATCATCTTGAACAGAGCTTCCCAGGTAGACAAATGAATTTACAACCTCAAGTAACTTTCCCTTAACAAAAATTTTAGGGAGGTTACAAACAGCACCATACGCAGGTTGATACATCACAACTGTTTTTTTCAGATTGATGGTCAGGCCAAAATCATCACAAGCTGCATCAAATGCAGATACAAGGGATTGCAGACCCGATTCAGAATGACTAACCAGATCGCAATCGTCAGCATACAAAATTTCCCTAATAAGTGAAGTAAAAACCTTCGTTTTAAACTTCAGTCGGGTCAAATTAAAAACATTCCCCGTTGTTCGATATTTTATGTAGATACCCTCCTCAGATATCCTTGCATCTGCAGGCATCCCCTCAATTAAAGCCATGATTTTGAGGAACCAATTGAGATGGTGTGGCCATATTGTTCGAATGGCAGATGAACGCATGCTGAAACAGCTGTTTTATGGTGAGCTTGCAGAGGGGAAACGTTATCGGCATAAACCTAAAAAAAGGTTTAAGGATGGCATAAGGACTGCTATGAAGTCAATTGGAATGGCTCCAAAAGATATAGAAGTCCTCGCTTCAGATCGAGTTGGATGGCGAACAAGGGTGTGGAGTGGAGTGAAAGCATTTGAAGAGGCCAGGATGATGCAAGCAGGGCTCAAGAGACATTTAAGGAAAAAGGTGAAGACTGAGAAGGTGAATGACAAGGACCTTTTTGTGTGCACAGTCTGTGACAGACCATGTCTGTCCTTGGCTGGCCTCAAATCTCACCTGCGAACCCATGGAAAACAAACCTCACCCAGCTATTCTGATTATATGTCTGTGCACACGTTTGAATGTGGTGTGTGCCAGAGGGTTTGCAAATCCAATGGGGGTCTTAAAAGACATGTTAGGATCCACAATGAGCAGAACTTACTTGCAGGTATTGGTAGTGCAAATCAGAGGTGCAATCTGTGTGGGTGTTTTTTCAAAACACTGTCTGGTTTAAAAAGCCACATCAGACGCCATGAAAGGGCTAAGGTGTAGGTGCAGGAGGTGGTCAAACTCTGTTTAAGGAGTAGACAACCACCATATGTATGTTTGTGTATATGTATGTTTGTGTGTCTGTATTTGTCCCCACAACATTGCTTGACAACCAATGCTGGTGTTTACGTCCCCGTAACTTAGCGGTTCGGCAAAAGAAACCGATAGAATAAGTACTAGGCTTCCAAAGAATAAAGAATAAGTCCTGGAGTCGATTTGCTCGACTAAAGGCGGTGCTCCAGCATGGCTGCAGTCAAATGACTGAAACAAGTAAACGAGTATATATATTTACACACACACAAATATAATACATATAACATATAATTACAAAGATTAAGGTTTATTACTTTATTAACTTTTAAGCTGACAATCATGCTGCCACTGCCAAAGTTGTAATGAAGAATCGTAAAATGAACAGGATGCTAAGACTTCCGAGTCACAGTCATGAGGTACTGGCCTTTCTCCCTGGAACCAGTCAATGCCATAGGCAAGTATATCTTCATGGCAGTAATGTTCAACAATGTTCATTTCTGCATCTACAATTTAGAAAGGTTAAGTTTTACGAATAAATGCCAACAGAGGATCTTGGTGAAAGAACTAGAGAATAAAGCATCTACCAAAGAATAAAGCATCAAAAACTAGGAAAAGTAATAATAATAATAATAATAATAATAATAATAATAATAATAATAATAATAGTCCTTTCTGCAATATAGGTACAAGGCCTGAAATTTGGGGGAGGGGCTAGTTGGCTACATCGATCCCAGTGCTCAATTGGTACTTATTTTATCGACCCACTAAAAGGATGAACGGTAAAGTCAACTTTGGCAGCATTGGAACTCAGGATGTAAAGGAAAGGCGAAATGACGCTGAGCATTTTATCCAGTGTGCCTATGATTATACCAGCTTGCCACCTGGAGGAGGAGGAGGAGGAGGAGGAAGAAGAAGAAGAAGAAGAAGAAGAAGAAGAAGAAGAAGAAGAAGAAGAAGAAGAAGAAGAAGAAGAAGAAGAAGAAGAAGAAGAAGAAGAAGAAGAAGAAGAAGAAGAAGAAGAAGAAGAAGAAGAAGAAGAAGAAGAAGAAGAAGAAGAAGAAGAAGAAGAAGAAGAAGAAGAAGAAGAAGAAGAAGAAGAAGAAGAAGAAGAAGAAGAAGAAGAAGAAGAAGAAGAAGAATGCCTCAATGCAGAACCATGCAGTGGCTCTCATGGCTTCTGATCTTAACTGATTGGAAGTGTTATCATGTTTTCTCTTGGTATAAAAGATGGGCTACAGCAAATATTCTGCTCAATACTACAGATTTGCTTGTCAGTTGTTTGACCTTAACCAGTTGAGCATGTCCCTTAGTGGCTGATGATATGTGCATCTCTGATCACAAGAAGTAGTGAAGGAGCATCATAGCCATGTGTTGAGAGGAATTCTTTGGGGTTTGGATAATTCACTTTTGGAAACATGGGTGCTTCATTCAATATCCTTAAACAAGTCTTATTCAGCGACCTTTTGAACGGAATGGGCTACTCAACCTGAAGAAAATTCTAACTGGGCTCCACCTGCGAGGTCATGCGCTGTTTATCTTGATATGAGATCACCATGTCATGTATATATGGTTGTGATTCATGTGCCTGGTGTACCCTTATCAGACAGGTAGTCATGATGGGTATACTAGGCTCTGTATATTTTACACCAATATCACTTTGATGGCATGCACTGCTCTCTCACTCAATAATAATAATAATAATAATAATAATAATAATAATGCCAATTTCTTTTTTTTCCCCCCAACAAGAGTGAAGGATGAGGAGTACAATACAAAGACAGGCATAAAGTGTTGGGGTTTACGCATAATGAAATGAAAAGGAAAACAATTTGTATATTTAGAAAGTATACACAATATACAATTAAATCAAAGAAGGGAAACATTCGTAGTATACAACAGTTTAAAATGATAATAATGATAATAATAAATTCTTCAATGGCACAAGAGTTAACAAAACATAGAAGAGTGTACATTTACATAAACAAAGAGTGAGTTGAGCAAAAATGTAATACAGTATGAAACATAGGTTAAAAATTCGAATACAGTCTAAATGAGAATTGTACATACATATGTGTACACAGAGGGAACTGCTATCCATCAGGGCCCCCCAAGTCCTCTACTACATTGCTTCCTAGACAATTGTCATCTCCCAATTGCAGTACCCAGACAAAATTCAAGCCCTTTCACATGTCCCAGTTCACCACTTGAATCTATCACTTTTCATCAAATTTGCTTGACAGCACCTCCATTCTTCACTTTTTCCCCCAGAGGGATGATAATGTTGTCAATCCTTTCTACCATGCAATCATGTTTGCACAGCACATATTTCAAAGATGCCCAACTGAAAGACATGTCCAACTCTAGACAGTTTATTCCAGACTGATAATATCTTCTACCCATCTTGTAGGAACATCAGTCCAAGGATTTCCAGTTGTCTATAGTCCCTAAATCAAAAGTCCTCTCAAATAGACTACTTATATGGTCTTCACTGATGCCCATTAACCTTACAAAATGCTAGTGTGGATGTTCTACCAACTGCATTATGTAACTAATGGACAAATGTGAGTACCTGACAACATTCCAGATATCAGGCATCCAATCTTGATCTTTAACTGACCCACAACTGTAACTTCATCAAAGAGACAATATGTGGGAGAACAGACTTTATGAATAGCAATCACACTTGTTTAGCATAGAGGAATCTCTGTAGATGTCACAGCTTCTGTGCATGCAGGCACATCATTAGCCACAGCTTGCTGAGCCCTCCATGCAAAGGGTTTGGGATGCAGGTAAACCTTCTAACCAGAGGAATATGATCCTTCCATAAAAAATGAAAGGACAAACACTCCAGCTTGGTCAGATGCAAATTGGAGCAAGGTATGATGGCCAAGTGATAATATGCAATGTTTATAATACATGCATTCACCACTTCTGACCTTTTACAGATAGCTTCTTCTTGGATCATTTCTGGGTAAGATTGGTCACCTTGCTCTTAACCTTATCCCAGTTTCAATCCACTCTGGACTGAATCAGACCGTAAGTACCTTAACCATACCATCATTCCAAGAACAGATGACACTAACATTGGCCAGCATGGACTTGCTTATCTGGGTTCCTTCAGTATGGTGCCAATCACCTTGATTTCAAATGTGTCCTACACTAACAATGATGCTGTTCATATATGCCAATATAGCTCACTTTCACTCCAACTCAAGCAGGTTGCCCCTCAAAATCACCAACTTCAGTAGTTAGTGGCTCAAGAGTCAAAATCTACAGAAATGACTGAAAAGGGACACATTTGACAGACTGCGCATGCAAACCCAAATAATTTTGAATAGTGCCACCAATAAGCAGGATGACGTTGTACAATGTACTGATCTAACACCTGAACACTGGACTAAAATCAGTCAATGTGTGGCACAGCTGCTAGGACCAACAGCCAACCCTATCAAGTTCTTTTGATTAACCCAAGTTGATTAGTATCCTACCAAAGTCAGATCTAGACCCAATCTTCCAAATGAAGCATTGCATAAGGAGGAGGCTTTCCTAGACAGAGCTGTCAAATATCACATGGGTTTATGCAGGCCTGCTGACACTATTTACAACAAGTACCAAACTCTTTAAAAGTTAAAGAAAAGAATCCCAACCATCGGAGAGAAATGAAGATCCAATAATGAACAAAATCTGTGACAGACAAGGATTTCTATCAACAGTTGGGGGTCACTATATAGATAGACAGATAAACTATTTGGTGTACGAAATTATTGATCTTACCAGCAGTGTGAAGTCCACAGTCAATAATGTGGAAACCATTATACATTGTTGCTGTAGCAATACAATTACCAGAACTAGGGTGCCATTTAATTCTCCAGATTCCACCACCAAGGGATTTAGATCTAAGTGGCACCTTCATGCTGCGAGTATCCCATAACATCAATTGTTCATCGTAGCTAGAAATATATTATGAGAGAAAATGTGAGAGAGATTAATGAATACTCGCTCGGTTATGATTAAATCACAAAACATGGAGTAATAATGAACACTCCCTGAGCTACAGTTAAATCACAATACATGGACTAATGATATCTGACATGCATACAAGACCACAAATATTGCTTTCAAATTCTGGCACAAAGCCAGCAATTCCAGGGGGGGTCAAGGTCAGTTACATCGACCCACTACTTAACTGGTACTTATTTTATTGTTGTTGTTGTTGTTGTTGTTGGCACTCCATCGCTTACGACGTCGAGGGTTCCAGTTGATCCGGTGAACGGAACAGCTTGCTCGTGAAATTAACATGCAAGTGTGGCTGAGCACTCCACAGACACGTGTACCCTTAACATAGTTCTCGGGGATATTCAGCGTGACACAGTATGACAAGGCTGACCCTTTGAATTACAGGCACAACAGAAACAGGAAGTAAGAATGAGAGAAAGTTGTGGTGGAAGAGTACAGCAGGGTTCGCCACCATCCCCTGCCGGAGCCTCGTGGAGCTTTAGGTGTTTTCGCTCAATAAACACTCACAACGCCCGGTCTAGGAATCGAAACCACGATCCTATGACCGCCAGTCCGCTGCCCTAACCACTGGGCCATTGCGTCTCTACTCTTATTTTATTGACCCTAGACCTTTGGAAATGGGCTGTGCGTGAGAAGACCCGGCAAGCCAAGTAAGATCGTTGCCAGTGCCCCTGAACTGGTTCTTGTGCGGGTGGCACATGAGATGCACCATTTTGAGCGTGGCCGTTGCCAGTACCGCCTGACTGGCTCCTGTAGGATTTTCGAGTGAGATCGTTGCCAGTGCCCCTGGACTGGCTTGTGCGGGTGGCACATAAAAGACACCATTTCGAGCGTGGCCGTTTTCGTGCGGGTGACACGTAAAAGCACCCACTACACTCTCTGAGTGGTTGGCGTTAGGAAGGGCATCCAGCTGTAGAAACTCTGCCAAATCAGACTGGAGCCTGGTGTTGCCATCCGGTTTCACCAGTCCTCAGTCAAATCGTCCAACCCATGCTAGCATGGAAAGCGGACGTTAAACGATGATGATGATGATGATGATGAAAGGATGAAAGGTAAAGTTAACCTCAGTGGAATTTGAACTCAAAATGTAAAGATGGACAAAAATGCCACTAAAGCATTTTGCCTGACATACTAATGATTCTGCCAGCTCACTGCCTTACAAAAACACAAATATTGAAGAAGGGTCATCATCAGTGTAACCAACCCCTATACCTGACTGACTCTTCTTTTACTGATTAACAAAAACAATGCCACAAGGCATTTTTTCAGATGTTCTAATGATTCTATCACCTTACAACCACCAATAATTGATTCTAATTTAGGCACAAAGACAGTAGTGCTGAGGTGCAGCATTTAGTTCATAACACTGACCTCATTACTTGCTAGCACTTTGCTTTATCAACTCCAAAAGAGTGAAAGGCAAAGTTGGTCCTATGTAAAATAATTTTTATCTTTATGAAGGGATTGTCTGTATTAGTCTGGCCTCTAACCTTTGACTTGTCCAGTACAGGAAGGCCCTAGCATAGCTCCTAGGATCATTAAGAAATGTATGTTTCAATGACCCTACCTGGACTTTATGGTAGAATTAAAGATGGTACTGAATGGTAAATGAAATTCCAGTAGAGGATTGAAATAGTCTGGTTGAGACCAGATTCCCTATCAATGAAAATACTGCATATACATTATTCATATTTTATATATAGCTTGCTTAAGTGGACAGAACATACATGAGTTGGAAAAGACTGGCAAAGCTATGATACTCTAAAGCATAGAACTGCCCAGTATGCAACTGCTTTCTATATGGAATGCTTTCTATGGGACTGAACTGCATAGAACTACCCTCTCATAAGCTGCCCTCTATGAGACTGGTCTCTATGGTATTTATACTATGGTACAAACAGATGTTTGTACCATATGAGTTAATTTGTTTATAATTATTGCTTGCTAATTGAGAACTCATAAGGCAGGAGATATTTAAATGTTGGTTAAAAATCTATAAACATATTCTGCAGTACAGTACAGAATTGAGAACATTGTTATCGCAGCAGACATTATATATCAATCTAGAAGTCGATAATGGTAGCGTTAGAAGCTTGTATATCTATGGAAGATATCTTGTTGGGAAGGAGAGAGGAAGAAAGAATTAGGGAAGGAGGAAAGAAGACAATTAAGAGAGAGGGAAAACAGAAAAGGGAGATAGAGAACTAGGTCAAGAAAGAGAGGAAAGAAGGAGAAAGAAAATAATAGGAATAAGGGGGAAGGGAATAAAGTATTTAATAGGAATAAGGGAGAAAGGAATGAAGTATTTAAGGGTGAAAGGAGACGCTGTACTGGTGTCAATGACCGCAAGAAGTAACTAAGCAGCAACAATAATTACATGCACTCACGTGTACATGCACATGCATACGCACGCACTCACATACACACACACACACTCATGCACACACATACAGAGCAGCTTACACACAAACACACACACACACAGAGTAGCTTACACACACACACACTCATACACACACTCATGTAAGCACACACACATACAGAAAAACACATACATATAGTAGAAGCACACACATATATTCATGTATGGGGATCACGTGTTCACAAAAACAATGGAAGCAGTAATACCTGCTTGCAGATTCTCATTTGTGCATGCACTCATATAAATATTAGGCATAAAATGTAAACAGTGGAGGTGCAATGGCCCAGTGGTTAGGGCAGCGGACTCGCGGTCATAGGATCACGGTTTCGATTCCCAGACCGGGCGTTGTGAGTGTTTATTGAGCTTAAACACCTAAAGCTCCACGAAGCTCCAGCAGGGGATGGTGGCGAACCCTGCTGTACTCTTCCACCACAACTTTCTCTCACTCTTTCTTCCTGTTTCTGTTGTACCTGTAGTTCAAAGGGTCAGCCTTGTCACACTGTGTCACGCTGAATATCCCCGAGAACTATGTTAAGGGTACACGTGTCTGTGGAGTGCTCAGCCGCTTGCACGTTAATTTCACGAGCAGGCTGTTCCGTTGATCGGATCAACTGGAACCCTCGACGTCGTAAGCGACAGAGTGCCAACAACAACAACAAAATGTAAATGAAATAAATTAAAATATGATTAAAGCAAAAAAAATAAAATAAAAATGACCAAAATGAAAGCTAGAAGCATTCTTGTAAAGATATTCTACAGAATACATAAATAAAAATGGGTGAAATGGATCAGAGTTAGAAAAAACTTTGATGGAGAAACTTTCATTTTTACCCCTCCATCTGAATCAATAGATATATCAAGTCTGACTTAGATCTGAACAGCAACACCTTACCGTAAGGTGATGTCCAATAAAGTTAAAAATAGGAATAAAAGAAATACAGGTAGAATGTGTTTTTTCATTTTCCCACATAAATTTGCATTCAGATCGTTAGATCACGTTTTATGACAAATGACTGTAACATATTTTATAGTTTGGCTTTTTGAAACAGTTTGAGGAATATAACTTAAGTGGACAGAACATACATGGGTTGGAGAGGTTTGGCAAAGCTATGATACTATACTGCATAGAACCGCCCAGTATGGGACTGCTCTCTATATTGGACTAAACTGCATAGAAACTGCCGGTGTGGTTACTAATCTCAATGAGATTGTCCTCTATGGGACCGGTCTCTATGGTATTCAATGATACAAGCTGATGTCTCCTTTATGAGTTAATTTGTTTCTAATTATTGCTTGATAACTGAGAACTCACAAGGCAATCAGATATTTAAATTTGTGTCGTTAAGAAGGTCTCTTCTCAACGACATAGTTTTGGGTTCAGTCCCACATCACAGCAATTTGGGCATGTGTCTTCTACTATAGCCTCAGGATCACCAAAGACTTGAGTAAATTTGATAGACGGAAACTGAAAGAAGCCTGTCATATATTCATGCATGCATGTGTGTGTGTGTGTTCTTGTCTTGACATCCTGCAGAAGCTATAAATGAGCATCAGTCATACAAGCAATGTCCTTCGTTTTCAATTTTCTAGGGAAGCCAAAAGTCCTCTAAACATCAGTACAATAAAGATACGCACCATACGACTGGAGCATAAAAGACTACAACTCGCAAAACTATTCAGAAATTACAACATGAATATCCTAGCAGTAGAAGATTACAAAATGGTGTACAAAGACGAGACAGAGTACATCCAGTTGGAAAAATGTCAGCTAATCACAACATGAGAATGGAAGAATGAGAGCAGAGCAGCATGCAGTAGTGTAGGAATCTTCCTTGATAAGAATGCTAAAATAGCAGTCAGCAGCATCATACTTGTCAATTAAAGAATCTTGACTGCAAACTTTGGTGGAAACACAGCTACAACAGTCACTGGGCATTATGCCCCAGTTGAAGGCTCATGAGATGCAGGAGAACACTACAACAATCTTGCTGATGTAATTCATTCAATACCAGCTCACAACATGACACTCTTGCTTAGTGATTGTAATGTACACATAGGAATAAAAGATGGTGCTTTCATATTTCATGAATATACAAACAAGGTCACTTATTCCTTGAACTTGCACTAAAAACCAATATCATCATCATCATCATCATCATCGTTTAACGTCTGCTTTCTATGCTAGCATGGGTTGGACGATTTAACTGAGGACTGGCAAGCCAGAAGGCTGCACCAGGCTCCAATCTGATCTGGCAGAGTTTCTACAGCTGGATGCCCTTACTTACGCCAACCACTCCGAGAGTGTAATGGGTGCATTTACGTACCACAAGTTGATAACATCTTGATCAACCAAACGTGGAAGAACTCTGTTCAAAGTGCTGAAGCGTACAACAGCTTCACAAGTCTTGGTTCTGACCACAGAATTTTAAGAGGACAAATCAAACTCAGCTGGTGTACACATACAACATAAAAAAAGCAGGTATATAACTGGTACATCTTGAAAAGGGATACAGATCTGCTGCAAATGTACAGTGTCACAGTAAAGAACTGATTTGTTGCACTATAAAATGGTTTGGAATCAATAACCAGCCTATACGAACACTTCATCACAGTTAACAGAGTTGTGAAAGAACAAATGATACAAGCAAAGAATCTCCGTTCAAAGAAAAGAATATCAGCTGAACCAAGAGTTATTACATCCAGGTTAAAATGTGCAAAAGAGCATTTAACTGCTACCAAGAGAATCCTAACAAAGAACACAGGCTGGGATTACAAGCTGCCAAAACCACTCTTCAAAATGCCTAACACACCATTAAGGAGGAGGAATTAGAGTGCATAATTGATCAAGTCAAGGCAGCAGATGCAAATTCAATGCGCAGAGAAAGCTGGAAATTAATCAATGAGATAAGTAGAAGGAAAGTAGCAAAGTTGGGCATCATCCACAGAAACAGACGGTGACTAAGACAAGAACTTCATATAAAACATACCTTCCTGTAGCTAGGATATGTGGTAGCTTAGGGTTGCTCTGTATACTGCATACACCCATTGAATGGCTGTAAAGAAAAAATAGTTAAGCTGTTAATCTGCTAGTTTGTTAATCCATTCATTAAATACAGAAGGGATTGTCCATATAACTGGTATTTCATTCGTGTTCATAGGGCATAAGCATGGCTGCGTGGTTAAGAAGTTTGCTTTGTGATCACATGGTTTGGGGTTCGTGTGTGTGTGTGTGTGTGTGTGTGTGTGTTTGTGTGTGCCTTTGTGTTTACCACCACCACCACCACCACCACCACCACCACACCATCACTTGACAACTGGGTTGATTTGTTCAACTAGAGCCTTCAAAGCAGTACCCCAGCGTGGCCACAGTCTAATGACTGAAACAAGTAAAAGATAAAAGAATCACCTGACCTAAATAGTCTACCTGTTTTACTTTCAAACTGGCCAGATTCAGCTTCTCACACCTTCCCTACAATGTCATTCTAAAAATAAACACTCACATCATCAAAATGCACCCAGTACATTCTGTGAGTGTTTATTGAGCGAAAACACCTAAAGCTCCACGAGGCCCCGGCAGGGGATGGTGGCGAACCCTGCTGTACTCTTTCACCACAACTTTCTCTCACTCTTTCTTCCTGTTTCTGTTGTGCCTGTAATTCAAAGGGCCAGCCTTGTCACACTGTGTCACGCTGAATATCCCCGAGAACTACGTTAAGGGTACACGTGTCTGTGGCCATTGATAGCATGGCCTTTCTGAAGGTAGACAATGAACACAATGCTCTTTGCATCCCAGAAGATGGAAGCCCATTACCTTCTCTGCTGATGACACCACCTTGGCCTTCTTTGGTTGGGGAGAAGACAGGTGCTTCCACTGCATGGATTACCATTTGGTCTCTGGCTCGAAGTGGTGAACCCAACGTACATCTTGGGTGAGGAGACATTCAAGAAAACTGACTGGATTTGCTTCAAAAAGTGCCAAGTTTGCCTCTGACATTACCAGCCTGGTGTGCTTTTGATCAGGCATCAAAAGTCGTGGCACCCACCAAGCGGAAACCTTTGACATGCCAAGTTCATTATGCGGATTGTTCTCAACTCATTCATGGGAGATGTCTACAGCATTAGCTGTCTGATTAACATTTAAACGTTTGTCATCCATCACTATGTGGTGAACATGGTCAATGTTTTTTTTGGATGGTGTCTGTGGCAGGACATCCAGACCTTGGGTCATCTTCAAGACTCTCCCTTCTCCTCTTGAATACAGCTTCCTACTTTTGCACTGTTAATAAAGCTGGAGCATCAACCCCTAAGGTAGCAACCATGTCAGCATGAATGTCCTTAGGGGCTAACTCCTTTTTCTTCAGATATTTGATAACACCACAGTGCCGAATTTTATCCATTTTCACGAAATCAAGTACCACTTTTCCAAATCCTCAATTCGTATCCAATGTGGGTTTATCTGGAAAAAAAAATGCAGTTAGCATCAGCTAAGGTTGAATTTAATGCATGCCAGGGTTAATTACTGTATGATAACTCCTTCTTAGTCAGCCTATGAACTTTTCAGCCCACCCTCATAGTTTCTGCTACTTAGGTGACCAAATTAGTAATGGTGGTGGACGCTCCAAAAGTATTATTTCTAGAGTAAGAATAAAATGAAAAAAACTTCAGAGAACTACTACCTCTGTTGGCAACAAAAGGACTCTCTCCCAGAGTGAAGGGTAGATTGTATGATGTTTGTGTATGAACGGATATACTCCAGGTAGTGAGACATGGGCTCTGAATGCAGGGGATATGCAGAGACTGGAGAGAAATGAAGGTAGTATGCTCTGCTGGATATGCAACATCAGTGTGCATGATGAACAACAAGGTGCAACTGTGTTGAGAGAAAAGTTGGACATAAGAGGAATTAAATGTGGTGTGCAGGAGAGGAGACTACCTTTGTTTGGACATATGATGCATGTGAATGAAGACAGCTGTATAAAGAAGTGCTGGTCACTGAAAGTGGATGGTACCTGTGGAAATGGGAGACCCAGGAAGACATGGAATGAAGTTATGAAGACTGATCCCAGAGTGTTAAGGTTCATGGAGGAAACGACAATGGACTGAGATGTCTGGCGATATAAGGTTCTAGAGAAGACCCACCCACGTCAGCAAAACTGAGTGCTAGAAGCATTGTGTCCCACCCGCACATAGCAAAAAAATTTTCACACACCCTATCTCAAGAAACCAAATCACATCTCCTCTCCTAAACTGCATTTTTACTTCCTCACATTTCCTCTTTATACACAATGATTATCTCTCACTCTCAATCCCTGCCTTCACTGCCCTGCTCACTGTATTGCTGCTTTCTCCACCCACTCTTTGTACCCAAGTTCTCACCAGTCTCCGCAATCTCCACCTCCATGTCTCTTGACAAAACCTAGCCAAGTATATTATAACCTCCGTACCTTGAGGGCATGCCCTGGCAATTACCACTATTTATCTCTTTCTTGTTACCTCTCTCTCTGACCATGTAACCATGTACCTCCTCTATAGCAAAACACCTGTTTCTGCCTCTCTGTCTTTCTGTCACACTCTAAGCTTTCATCATCTGACACAAGATCACCTCCTCCAATCCCTGCCTCTCAAAATTCTTTGTCTTACAAGTTACTTGGTGACCCTGCCAGTGCTGGTGCCACATAAAAAGCATCCAGTCCACACTGTGAAATGGTTGGCATTTGGAAGGGCATTCAGTTGTAAAAACTATACTAAAACTGACCTCGCTTGTGCTGGTGCCACATAAAAGCACTCAGTCCACTCAGTGGGGTGGCTGGTGTTAGGAAAGGCATCCAGCTGTAAAAAAACCATGCCAAAACAGACACAGTAGCTTGGTGTAATCTTCTATCTGGCTGGCTCCTGTCAAACTGGCTGACCTATGCCAGCATGGATGGTGAACATTAAATACTGATGATGATGGTTCAAACTCTGTTGACCCAACCCGTGCCAGTATGGAAAGCACACTAAAAATAATGATGATATATATAACATATATATAAAAATGCATTTACATATACAGACACATATTCACACACATATTCACACACATACTCACACTCACACACACATATTCATACACATACTCTCATATATATAAATACACATACACACATACTCATTCACACTCACACACATATTCATACACAAAAACTCATATTCACATACATACATACACACAACACACATATAGATAGATACATACATATATGTGTTTATCATAGACACACATACATGTATATATATATGTGTGTGCTTATGTGTGTGTTTGTGTGCATTCAACACTTGGCAGCATGAAAAGAAAAAAACAGTCAACAATGATAATGTATCAATGCAGCATGTATAATGTGCTTTAAACATGAGTAGCAGGTTTTGGGCAAGTCCCACCCCTCTTCTCCCACTATACAAACAAAAACACAAAACCAGTTACAAAAATAGCTAATAAACCAACAAAGCACACCACTTTTCTCTGGAAACAATAGCCAAATGTTTTATTTACTCTTTTACTTGTTTCAGTCATTTGACTGCGGCCATGCAGGAACACTGCATTTAGTCAAGCAAATCGACCCCTGGACTTATTCTTTGTAAGCCTAGTACATATTCTATCGGTCTCTTTTGCCGAACCACTAAGTTACAGGGATGTAAACACACCAGCATCGGTTGTCAAGCGAAGCTGGAGGGACAAACACACACACACAAACATACACACACACACATACATATACATATATATACATATATGACAGGCTTCTTTCAGTTTCCGTTTACCAAATCCACTCACAAGGCTTTGGTCGGCCCGAGGCTATAGTAGAAGACACTTGCCCAAGGTGCCCCGCAGTGGGACTGAACCCAGAACCATATGGTTGGTAAGCAAGCTACTTACCACACAGCCACTCCTGCGCCTATTTGTCTTTTTGTTTTTTTAATTTTACACAAATAATTTTACTAGCTAGTTTTTCCATATTTTCCCCTTAACCACAGTCGATGAACCAAACATGGAGACTGCACAATTGGTTGCCTATATCTGCAAGAAATAGCAGCCTAATCTCTCTCAAGCCACATGAATAACACACTTGATAATGTAGTTTTTGACACAGTATGTTACGGATATAACTTTAAATTGCATCTGGTAGGGTCAGACTTCAGGAGTGCCAGGGGTTTGAGGAGTGTAGAACCACCTCTTGGCCATCATTATTCCCAAGTTTGCTCTGACATGGAATAGTAGCACCTGTAAGGGACCCAGCTATGGGTTAATTAGCATATTAGGGTTTGTCATCTTATGGACCTGGCGAACCTTGCAGTTGGTACCTTGATGGTTCAATGGAGGGGAAGATGACTGCAGTGACACATTGTGGAGAGCAGAGAACAAGATGAGGTAAATAAGGCATCTTGCTCATCCACCACGTCCATCTACATCTCCAGTTGTCTTGACCTGGTCTTTCACTAGAAGTCAATGCGGTCATCTGACGAGAATGATTTCTTTCAAATGATGTAATGTTTTCATTAATCAATTAAAGGAGTTGCTTGATACAGCCATAATGAATTGACACCTGTACATCTCTGTTAGTCATTTATATATATATACATATATATATACAATGGGCTTCTTTCAGTTTCTTTCTATCAAACTACTCATAAGGCTTTGGTCAGCCCAGAGCACTTACTCAAGATGTCACACTGTGATAGCAGACCCAGAACTAGGAACCATGTAGGTGGTCAGTAAACTTCTTGCCACAAAACCATGCCACCGACTATGTTTGTATATGACACAGCATGTATGTGTATGTGAGTATATATATATATAAATATATATATATGTGTGTGTGTGTGTATAGATATATATATATATATATATATATATATATACTTATATTTTTTACTGGTTTCAGTCATTGGACTGCAGCCATGCTAGGGCACCACTTTGAAGGGATTTAGTAAAAAAAAATTCAACACCAGTACATTTTTCTTAAGCCAGGTACTTACTCTATCAGTCTCATTTTGCCAAACTGCTAAGTTATGGAGACGTAAACAAACCAACACTAATTGTCAAGTGATAGTGTTGGTCAAACACATACACAAAGACATACACACACACACACACACACAGATATACACACACATATAGATATACACACACATATAGATATACATACACACACACACACACAGATATACACACACAGATATACACACACATATAGATATACACACACATATAGATATACATACACACACACACACACACACATACACGCACGTGACAGGCTTCTTTCAACTTCCATCTACCAAATCCACTCACACGGTTTTGGTTGGCCCAGAGCTATATTAGAAGACTCTTGCCTCAGGTGACATAGAATTATGTATGCATGTGCATGTGTCTACGATCATTAAGGAAATTTTTATGCACTCTATGCCGATACAGTATATGAGTGTGTACACGTGTTTCTATCAGGAAAAAAAAAAAAAATACTCACACACAAGTAAGATAACACAAAAGCCCAGACATAAGACAAGGCCATATAAAATATTTTTGCAATAGTGTTACTGAATTAAAACTCACTTTTCTAGTCCAACCCATATAAGGCATATACTGTCTTTCATTTATCATCTTTATATAAACTTACATCACCTGTTTCAGTGAGTTTTTTTTTTTTTTTTAACGTATGAAATAATTGTTATTACACATATATTCAATCATAATCACTACAATTGTTTTGACGCATCTAGCATCAATCCCTCACAGGTAGAATACTGTACAACTTGTTTAG
>NC_142936.1:45566654-45574154 GCF_046866305.1 Octopus bimaculoides
TAAAATATTAAGCATGTATATATATATATATATATATATATATATATATATATATATATATATATATATATATATATATATATATATATATATATATATATATATATATATATATATATATATATATATATATATATATATATATATATATATATATATATATATATATATATATATATATATATATATATATTTCGTTTTGGGATTTGGTTTGTAAGATTCTTTATGTGAGTTCGTGTGTTGAAGCATATTCTGTTGTGTCTGGGGAGAGTCATTCTCTTTTGGTGCCTTATAATTTAACACACTCACCGGTAAAATTTCCACTTGTTTCTTTTTTATTTTTCTAAAATTTTCTTTGCGTCTTGCAACCTTTTTAATGTCTGATGATACGCTTGGTCAACCGGAGCTTCTGTGACATCCAGTTTAATAACACGGAAAATAGACCTTGCTGTATCAATCGTCAGATGGACAACCAGCTTAAAGTTTAATAGTAAATATAGAAAGATGAACTGGTGAAATCAACTTTCGACTGTACATGTGTCAAGAAGATAATATAAAGTAGCGTAACTTTTTACTAATTACTTTCATAAGATCAGTTGCCTCCGTTAAATTATCTAAGACCGAAAAAATAGAAATATGGTAAATTCTGAAACCGCACCCCACAAGCGAAAACAAAGACAAAACCAGAAATAATGTATAGAAGGAATAATGTATATATTTGTATAATCCCATGGGAAGTTACAGTAATGCAAATCTGTTTAAACTGGTGGTTTGATGTTTATTGTTGTAATGTTAGCTATCTTAGGTATTTCGGGTTGCCTGTTTGTTAGTTCTGTAATGATGTATACATACATACATGCATAGATACATAGATACATACGTACATACATACATACATACAAGCATGCCCAAAGAAGTCGCACGACTCTACCGCAACGTATCATCAGATGAAAGGATGAGCCTATATGAGCAGAAGACTATACATGGATAGCGATCAGAGTTTCATGTTCCCGTTCGTCGGACAGTTGCGATCATCTCTATGTATGCATGTATGTATGTACACACACACACACACGTACACACAGAGACACAGACACAGACACACAGACACACAGACACATAAACACACATACACACACACACACACACACACACACACACACACACACACACACACACACACACACACACACACACACACACATAATTTTTCACACACATACATAATTTTTCATTGTGAAAACTTAGTTCTTTTCACAGTATCTGTTGCTTTCGCTCGTCAGTTTATCATTCTTGCTTATATTACTTTTCGCAACACGTATTATGAAATCGACAGTTATGCACCTAAATAATTTCTTTTTGTACACTTTGGCACCATCTATTACTCAACACACGCACTGTTCCTTCACATTTTTTCTATATCACATATATTGTTGGTTTAAAAAAATTTTTTTTACATTATTTCAATCTCAGAACATTGTACCGGTTAACATTTTTCATATGAGAGATAATTATTACTTCTAATTATATGATATCTTTCATTTTTTCGATAAACGGACGAACACAGGCGTCGAACACAGGCGTCGAACACATGCAGCCAAGACGCCTCCTGTCAGACATGCATTACTTTTACAAATATCTTGAAGGTATTTCTACGTTGAACAATGACATTGAAATAAGCTAGCTTTCTTTTTTTTCTTTGTAATATTCTAATTAAAAAAAAAAAATGAAATCACATTCACTTATATATCAAGTGGAATCATCATCGACTGTGTACTGATGAACACCTTACTGTTGATGAGTCTTTCGCAATATTATACTATATATATATAGGCGCAGCAAAATTAGAAATATAATATTTCTAAATCTCTCAGAGAGATTTAAGCAGTAGTGGAGCGACAAAGTTGTAGTATATTGTCAACTTAATGTGACGATGACGAGTAAAGACTCAGAAACATGTCCCTGAATGCTGCCTAGGCTGGGTGGGGGAGCTTGTCTCCCCTTCACAAACTTAAGGACACAGTAATTGTGTCAAGGCCGACAGGAAGCGGTCCAGCTTCCTAGGGCTAAACAGCAGTAGTGTATTCCCTTATTGGGATTGTCACATTAAGTTGACAATATACTACAACTTTGTCGCTCCACTACTGCTTAAATCTCTCTGAGAGATTTAGAAATATTATATTTCTAATTTTGCTGATCAGTGAATGAACTTCACTATGATTTACATAAGTTTGTGAAAGAGAAACAGGCGTCTCTATCCAGCTGGAAAGCTACTTCAGGCTGATGACGAGCAAAAACTCAGAAACATGTCCCTGAATGCTGCCTAGGCTGGGTGGGGGAGCTTGTCTCCCCTTCACAAACTTAAGGACACAGTAATTGTGTCAAGGCCAACAGGAAGCGGTCCAGCTTCCTAGGGCTAAGCAGCAGTAGTGTATTCCCTTATTGGGATTGTCACATTAAGTTGACAATATACTACAACTTTATATATATATATATATATATATATATATATATACACACATACATACATACACATAAATATAGGAGTGTCTGTGTGCGTGTCTTTGTGTATGTGTTTGTCCCTCACCACCGCTTTCCAACCCGCGTTGGTTTGTTTATGTCTGTAATTTAGCGACTCGGCAAAAATAAGCTCCAGGCTTTAAGGAAAAAAATAGGTACTGGGGCTGATTCATTCGATTAAGAGTTCTTCAAGACAAGATGATGCTCTTGCATGGCAGTAGACTAATGACTGTAACAAGAGTTATGTATATATATATATATATATATATATATATATATATATATAACAATATATTATAAATTAACTACCAACAAAAATAATTGGTAAGCTAACTTAAAAAATCATCACCTAAATAGCAGAAAAAAACGACAGTGAAGATATGCAGACTCTTCAAGAATCGATCCTTTTGGTAATATTAATAATAATAAAGGAGTTACGACGCAAAAACGTATAAATTCAAAAGAACATATTTATCTTCTTCAATATATATTTCAGTATAAAGAATTCATTAAGATGCTTAAATCAAAATTTCTTTACACATCATTCAGGAACAGATATAACATCAGAAAAAATACACTCCGTTTAAAAACACAAACCGTTCATGGCGAAAAAATTTCACAATTACAAAAAACGAACAAAATTTTTAAAGTTCTAGCAAAAAAGAACGCTATTACCTACATACAGGCATCCTCGTGTGCGCCCGTACACACACGCGCACACACGTTCATACGCGCACACACGCTCATGCACGCACACACGTGCACTCTCACATGTGTATATATGGATACACAAGGAAACAAAGATCACAAGTCATAAACACATGCACACACACACACACACATACATACACACACACACATACATCCACACACACACACACACACACACACACACACACACACACACACATATATATATATATATATATATATATATATATATATAAATATGAAAATATGTTTAAAAAACCACATATTAAAATATATTATAAAATTATATATACATAAAAAAATCTATACACATACAAACCACCATACACACACATATATGCATATATACATATATATATACATATATACATATATATACATATATACACACACATACAAAACATCACACACACACATATATACACACATACACACATATATACATATATACACACATACATACATAAACATACACATATGTGCATATACACATATATACACATATACATACATATATATATATATATATATATATATATATATATATATATATATATATATATATATATATATATACATATATATATATATATACACATACACATACATACACATGTAAATACATACACACACACATACATACATACATACATATACACACACACATATATATATATATATATATATATACACACATACAAAACATTACCCACACACACACACACACATACATGTACATACACATACCCATATACCCATATACACACACATATACATACATACATACACATAAATACACACATTTTTCCACGTATACCCATGCATATGTATATACACTTGCACATGTATATGAACAGATGTACGAATAAGTAAATAGAGCAATAGCAGAACTAAAAATACTAAAACCCAGACCTTTATACCCGATCATAACAAAGTTCTGCTATAGGAGAAATAAACAATGAAATTATCTAAACCAAAAATAAGTATGTTTGCGAACGTGAACACATCTGAACCCATTATATGTTAGTTTATTAATTAGTTTATGCTTAGAAAATAGAATAAAAAACAACTCAAGATTGCACAAGTTGCAATACCTCCTACCCTTATCGTATGGGAAATCCCTCCCTATAACAGACCATTCTAACGAAAAGTTCTTATTTTGTTCTTTTAACCCCCAAATAAACTTACTAAGACTAGTACTAGCAATTTTACTCCTATCTCTAAACGTATTAAAGTGACAAGAAATTCTCCTACAAATCTTATCCGAAGAACAACCCACATAAACACTAACATCTGTATCACTCTTAACCTTACACTGATACACTATATTCCTTAATCTCACGTTCGGACCCTCAAACTTTAACCTCCTGGGATTAATCTCAGTTACCTCAATTTTAGAACCTATAATATTATTACCTAAGTGAGGGTCCTCATCCCTATTCATTCCATTCATGCCTGTCTTAAGAACTTTAGAATTATGTGCTGCAATAATCTGCTCTAGGTTCTTAGTATTGGAAAAACCAAACCTAACACTATGCGTATTAATAATTTTACCGTAACGCGAATTTGAAGGGAAATGCTTACTAATTACCTCCCTAAACTGAGATACCAAATTCGACTTTACATTTTTACCAAATGGTAAAATAAACCAAAGATAACCATCATTAATATTATTAAAGCCTTTTGCAAAATACCTAAAACATTTAGAACTACGCATGACATTATTACGATTATATCTATGATCATAAATTTTTTTATTATTACTCCTAACCAACCTAACCTTATTATTCCTAACATCCCTATCTACTCTAACCTCACCAGATTCATGTTCAACATAATAAACCTTATCTTTAAAACCAGCCCTATTTAGGGCTTCATTATAAAAAGGAGCTTCATTATCGAAAACAACACGATTAGCAGATAACTTAGAAAGCCTAATCGAAATATTTCTAACTAAATTATCAATAATACTTCTAGGGTGGTTACTCCATCTGCTTATATATTTCAAATTAGTAGACGGTTTATGGTACGGTCTATATGTATCATTTTTTATATCAAGTGTCACATCTAAATAATTAGCTAGCGAAATATCATCATCGTAAGTGATACTCATTCCCATCCTATTAAAAAATCTAGATAACCTACCTTTAAGTCTCTGCAAACATTGGGTAGAATAATTCCTAATATAAATAAGACAATCGTCCCTATATAAACCGCCCCTAACCATAGGGAATTGATCAGCCAATTCATACAAAATATAGGAACCCACAACATCTGCTATTTGAGCTGAGTCGGAACTTCCCATAGGAACATCGAAAGCATTAGGAGTATCTTTACGAATCCAAATCTTATCATTAAAAGAAATAAAGGACTTCCGAGCAGCTAACACTACTTCTATTTCATCCCTAGTAAGCCCTGCCTTATTATGGAAGAACCAAAGAGCCTTATTAAGTACGCTAGGGTTAATAGAAGCATAAAAATTTGAAATATCAAACTGAATAAATTTAGCATTACATTTGTTATCAATAGAACGAAACCACTCAATAACATGATCAGTACTAGACCATAAATTCAAAAGTAAACCATCAATTACAATAGGAATAAATCTATCCAAAATACATTTACTGATAATCCCAATATCAGATTTGGCCGGGCAAATAAGCCTCAAAGATGGTTGAGTCCAAAAATGAATTTTATGGTCTTTAAGAAGAAACCGCGGTTCCTTCGGCACTATAGGTTCAGTTCTGTCCGCAATATTATATTTCTCCATTAGTTTCTTAACATCCAAATTGGTCTTTCTGAGTGTCCATCCATTAGTAATTTTATAATTCTTTTCAATTTCTTTACTAAGTAAATTCATGTAATGCTCCTTATCCAGTTTATAAATATTTCTAGTCTTGTCAGACTTGACGAAAATTCCCTTATCACTTTTCACTTGTTTGGTAACAGTATTAAGATATTTCAAATGCTGGTTCATGTATGACGATTTACGAAACTTAATATTTTTAACAACTGACCAAATATCTTCTTCAAACTTATCTAACTTATAATTATAAGGTGGGTTGTTTCTGGAACGAAACAATTTTTTAAACTTCAGTTCATTCTCAGGTAAATCCGTTATTTGTTCTTTTTTGTCAAAGAAAAACGCCTTCCAACGAATCCTGTAAATAAAAGAATGTGTCTTCCTGATAAGTTCTTTAATATATACGTTATTAGGTGGAACAGGTATATCCTTTAAAGAAGCGTCTATGTCAAATAACTCCATAGGTAATGATTAAATAGCTGTTCAAGAAAAACAGTAAAAATTCAATAACAATATATTATAAATTAACTACCAACAAAAATAATTGGTAAGCTAACTTAAAAAATCATCACCTAAATAGCAGAAAAAAACGACAGTGAAGATATGCAGACTCTTCAAGAATCGATCCTTTTGGTAATATTAATAATAATAAAGGAGTTACGACGCAAAAACGTATAAATTCAAAAGAACATATTTATCTTCTTCAATATATATTTCAGTATATATCTCTATATATCTCTCTCTCTCTCTATATATATATGTATATATATATATATGTATATATATATATATATATATATATATATATATATATATATATATATATATGTATATATATGTATATATATATATATATATATATATATATATATATATATATATATATATATATATATATATATATATATATATATATATATATATATATATATATATATATATATATATCTTCACATATATACATGCATACACACACGTATTTGCTCGATCCCTAATTCTCCGTAAATTTTGCGAGTGCTACCGATATGCGAAGTTCTCAGTTTTATCGTTAAAGACATGAAACTGTGTATCAGTATTTCGGTCGATAACTGATGAAGAATTAGGGTCCTTCTGTGTCTGTCCAATGTGTACGTTTTTTTAGTATTTAACGAAGTTTTAATTTATTGAGTAACTGAACGCCATGCGTTCAAACTTTTGTTAACAGTAAGTTTCTATATATTTTTTTGGACTCTATCTTCTTTCTTTCTCTCTCGTCCCTATATTCCTTTTCTAGCATCCCAACTTCCTTCCTTCCTCTCTCTCGGCACACGTGACTCGTGGCTGATTTTCTCGTCTCTCTGCCTTTCGCCAACGGACGCTTGACTTGCCAGTCAACATTTATCTCCTCTCTTGCGATTTCTCTTTCTATATCCATTTAAGATTTCTTCTAGGCGTTACCCAACATTCTCGTGTTTGGCCGAAAGGCT
>NC_142936.1:45579154-45596654 GCF_046866305.1 Octopus bimaculoides
ACCCGTTCAAATCACCTAGCATTACGCTACGTAACGTTAGAGGATCTGAACGGATTAACGGAATCTGCACAACTGAAAGCTACAAGTTCTCTACGGAGATGACACCATCAACAAAAGTATTGTGCACAGATGAATAAAGAAGCTTAAAGTAGCGGGGAAACCAGCATTGAAAACAAACCATACAGCTGGAGGCCATCAGCTGCGACCACTGACTCGAATCGCCAGCGAGTGGACGAATGAATATGCGTCTTCAGATGAGTCCCAATCTGTGAGCTTATTGCAAAGTCAAGCTTACTGCTTTGACTGTGGGGGTAATGAATTATAGAAAATGCTCGAACATTCGGGCATCGAAAAGTGTATGCAAATCGGCTACCTCGGCAATTGACAACTGATTTTGAAGGAGAGGTGGTTCGAAGTTTGCTCTGATCTGCTGGAAGCATTTGGAGCCAATGAAAACACGTTTTTGCTTTCAATTTAGTTATAGCAGATGAAATGTCTCCGTATCTTTATAATCTGGAAAGGAAATGGAGCTACACATGTGAAATGGAGCTATACCTCTTCTTCAGAGCTAAGAAATTCAGGAGCCGTCGATCGGCACAAAAAGTGAGGCTGACAGTTCTTTGGGGTGATAAGAATATCATCGTCATTCTCCTTCATATTCTGGAACGTGGTTCTACCATAAACAGCGAGAGGTACACCGAAGCTCTCAAAAAGTTTTGAGAAGCTATTAAAGGGAAGACACCGGAGAATCTGAAAGACAACCCACATTCACCATGATAACGCCCGTCCAGTCCACACATTTTTGGCAACAAATCAGACAATCATCAAATTGGACTGGTCACTGGACGTCCATCTACCATACAGCCAGGATTTGGTATGGTATCCTTTGATTCTCACCTGTTCAGTTCAATGAAGGTAAGTCTTCAGGGACAAAGATTTGATGACAAAAACAAGGCTAAAGTGGCTGTAAAAAAGTGGCTACAACAGTGCATACCTGAGTTTTTCAAAGAAAATTCGGGAGTTAAACGATAGCATAAATGAATTGCTTGCGATTAGTTTAGTTGTCCCTTTGTATAGAAGAGTTACTCTCCCAAATGTGCACCTTGAACGACTTATGTCAGTTAATAGAAAAAAACGTCATGTCAATTTTCGGTTGAAAGTGATGCACAAGGGAACATGACTGTTTCCATTGGAACCACAAGGTAAATGATTTGGGGTAGGGGCCAGTCGTTTGACTGGCTCTTAACCAAAATTAACTCAAACAGCTACAAAGTACATTATTTCATTGATCTCAAAAGGACGAAATGCAAAGTTGGCGACGAGGGGATTTGAAATCAGAATCTAAAGAGCCGAAATAAGTACCATGAAGCATTTCATCTGACGCTCTAACGATTCTGCCATATCGCCGCCTTTAATTGTTTCTAACATCGAGACAGGTTCCGAAATTTCGAGTGAGGGATTTATACAATGCTGTCGACTCCTGCGTTTGACTCGTACTTTATTTTATTGACTCTGAAAGGATGAAATTAAAACTTGAGTTTGGCGGGATTTGAACTCAGAACTTAAAGAGCAGGAATAGCAGCAATACAACAACGACAACAACGACAATGACGACGATGACGACGACGACGACAACAACAACAACAGTAAACGAGCCAAAGATTTCCGACCAAGGGAACATAAACAGATCTTATAATAAGATCTGATGTAGAGTCGTTTATCCGTTTACCAAAGCCCAAAATTATGTAAGTAATGGATTCTATGAGAGTGGCGCCGGATTAAAAAATATAAATATATAAATAAAAAACAAGAACGTAAAAGAAACAACAACAACAACAACATATATAACAACATGAACAACAGGGGATGTATGACACGGTTGACGTAGCAGCCGGCTTACGATACCAACCGCCATAGTAATAATAATTACTACAATTATATTAATAATAACGATCATGGCAGGCATGCCGAAGTAAATTGAATTATTCCTATCCAGTCAGCCCAGTATGTATGTGTGTATGTATGTATGTGTGTGTGTATGTATGTATGTATGTATGTATGTATGTATGTATGTATGTATGTATGTATGTATGTTTGAATTATGTGTACATGTATGCATACATATACGTATGTGTATCTATCTATCTATCTATCTATCTATCTATATATATATATATATATATATATATATATATATATATATATATATATATATATATATATGCATATGTATATGCATATATATATGTATATATATATATGTAGATGTATATGCATATGTATATATATATGTATATATATATATATATATATATATATATATATATATATATATATATATATATATATATATATATATATCCATATATACACACACACACTATATATATATATATATATATATATATATATATATATATATACACACACTGTATACATATGTGTATATCTACCTTTGCGAGAGTGCACGTCTCTTTTGGTGGTCTGTGTGTATATGTATGTATGGATGTATGTATAGATGTATGTATGTATGTATAGATGTATGTATGTATAGATGTATGTATGTATAGATGTATGTATGTATATATATATACATATCCATATATATATCTGTATATATATATATATATATATATATATATATATATATATATATATATGTATGTATGTATGCATGTATGTATGTATGTATGTATGTATGTATGTGTGTGTGTTGTGCGTGTGCGTGCGCATGCGCACACACAATCCTGTAGGTAATCTTATATTTCAAAGTGTGAAGTTTCGGGGGTTCATTAGGTTCTTAAGTCCTATAACTGTCAAATATCGCGTGGGTGGTGGGTGTAGCACGTCTATTTCGTGATTTAACTCCCCCCCCCTAAATATTAACCCCACCACATATATATGTGTGTGTAAATGCATTCATAATTACGTTTGTGTGTATGTATACATGTGCGTATTTATATATGGTGTGTTTATTTTTACAGTTTCAAACAATGCAAGACGTGATGATATAAAACTATTTATATTATGAGAGAAATATATTTATTAATATGAATACAGTTTGTATGGGAGCTTGGGACCTCATAATAACATGCGCATTAGTAATGATAACAATAACAATGATAATAATAATAATAATAATAATAATAATAATAATAATAATGATTTCATTTATTTGCCACAAGGGCGTTGGCTGAAGGAACAATACAAAGACACGTAATATTGTGGTTTACATATAACGAAATGATTAAAAAAAATTAAGTATACATGTTATACATTGAAAAAGAAGGGACGTATATGGAACATACTAAAGCTAAGAAAAAAAAAAGTGTGGCGGAAAGGATGATAAAAAAATGGCGGAGAGAAGGCCCTCCTGACACAGGAAGGCCCTCCTGACACAGGAAGGCCTCTAAGGATAATCGAGGAACCCCACTGTCCGAGATTTCCCTGAAAGCCCCAAAACAAGTACCCTCCCCAATTCCTTCTCTCCGACTCACAGGTCTACACTTTTTTCTACTAAAGGCACAAGGCCTGAAATTTTGGGTGAGTGGTGAGTTGGGGGTGGGCTAGTCGATTTCATCAACCCCAGTGTTTCGCTGGTACTTAATTTATCGACCCCGAAAGGATGAAAGGCAAAGTCGACCTCGGCGGAATTTGAACTCAGAACATGAAGACGGACGAAATGCCGCTCAGCAGTTTGCCCGGCGTGCTGACGATTCTGCCAACTCACCGCCTTACTACTTATACTACTACTACTACTACTACTACTACTACTACTACTACTACTAATAATAATAATAATAATAATAATACTATGGAAACATGGGTCTTTTGCTCAACATCCTTAAACAAACCTTATTCAGGGACCTTTTGAGCGGGATGGGCTACTCGACCTGAAGAAAATTCTAACTGGGCCCCACCTGCGTGGTCATGCGCTGTTTATCTTGATATGAGATCACTATGTTGCGCAAATATGGTTGTGATGCATGTGCCTGGTGTACCCTTATCAGACGGGTAGTCATGATGGGTATAATGGGCTTCGTATATTTTACCCCAGTGTCACTTTGATGGCATGCACTGCTCTCTCACTCAATAATAATAATAATAATAATAATAATAATAATAATAATAATAATGATTTCTTTATTAACCACAAGGGTTTACATTAAGAAAAACATTATGGACAGCACAGGACAAAACAAATCCTTTCTATTGAAGGCACAAGACCTGAAATTTGAGGAGGGGGGGATAATCGATTACATCGACCCCAGTACTTAGCTGGCACTTGTCTTTTGCTGTAGCTAATCTTTTCTACCAAGACAAAGCATGTAGATGATAACACTTCCAATCATTTAAGATCAGAAGCCATGAGCGCCAGAGCCTGGTACTGCATCAGGACATATAGATAAAAAAATAAAATGCGTCCTTTTAAAGCCTAGCCAGGCTCATGGGCCCGGTTTCCCGGTTTCAATGGCGTATGCGTTCCCCAGCTGGACGGGACGCCAGTCCATCGCAGCGTTACTCATTTTTGCCAGCTGAGTGGACTGGAGCAACGTGAAATGAAGTGTTTTGCTCAAGAACATAACGTGTCGCCCGGTCCAGGAATCGAAACCACAATCGTATGATCATGATGCTGACACCCTAACCACTAAGCCACGCGCCTCCACATCAGGGCATACAAGAATCATAATAATCCTTTCCACTAAAGGCACAAGGCCTGAAACTTTTGGGGAGGTAAGAGCTAGTTGATTGCGTCAAACCCCAGTGTTTCGTTGGTTCTTAATTTATCGACCCCGAAAGAATGAAAGGCAAAGTCGATCTCGGCGGAATTTGAACTCAAAACGTAAAGACGGACGAAATGCCGCTCAGCAGTTTGACCGGTGTGCTAATGATTCTGCCAACTCACCGCCTTAACAACAACAACAACAACATACCTTTCTTCTATAGACACAAGGCCTGAAACTTTGGGGGAGTGGGGAGGGCTATTCGACTTTATCGACCCTAGTGCGTAACTGGTATTTATTTCATCGACCCCGAAAGGATGAAAGGCAAAGTCGACATCAGTGGAATTTGTACAATAAATTGATAAATTAGAATACATGTAGTTTTTTTATGGATACAATGATATCTCATGATGCAAAGACATGTACTACACACACACACACACACACACACCTGGTACTTATTCTTTCGGTTCCTTTTGCCGAACAGCTAAGTTATGGGGACATAAACACACCAGTACCGGTGGTGGTGGTGGTGGTGGGCAAACACTGGCACAAACACACACACACATATTAACACATACACACGCGTATATATATATATATATATATATATATATATATATATGACGGGCTTCTTTCAGTTTCCGTCTACCAAATCCACTCACAAGGCTTTGGTCGGCTCGAGACTATAGTAGAAGACATTTGTCAAAGTTGTGCCACGGTAGTGGGACTGAACCCGGAACCACATTGTTGGAAAGCTAGCTTCTTACCATAAAGCCATGCCTGCACCTTGCACAAGACATTTCGTACTTCTCAAGTATATATAAGGGTTCTAGACAGGAAAACGTTAAACACTGATAGTCAGTCACTCGATTAAATGAATTCTCTATTCACGGAATTATAGAATAAATGACTACAAATACCAAATATGTGTATCCTTTAGGTCAGGGGTTTTCAAACTTTTTGACTTGCGGACCCCTTTATATTTCAGGCTTTACCTTAGGGACCCCCTTATAAAAGCTTATGAAATTTATACATAAATATTTGCTTAAAATAACATATATTTTTACATTTATTTATTTAACAGTATTTAACAAATAGGTTTATTGTCGATTAAAAGATTTCGATTAAAAAACATATATAAAATCAAATTGCCCATAAAAAGTATTTGCTGTCCACGTACCCACTGTGGTCCGGATACCACAGTTTGAAAACCCTTGCTTTAGGTGACAACAGGCAGGGTTATGAGAACACAGTGTGTGTGATAAGGCTAGCCGTTTGAATCACAGGTATAGTCCAATCGGACGAGTTTCTACACAGGCTCCGTCTCCACAAATTAATTCATTAAGTTTATGTCGGACTCGTGATTCCGAAGGGAACCTCTTAACCATTCGGCCGTATCTGCATCCACATATACATTGTGTGTGTGTGTGTGTGTGTGTGTGTGTGTGTGTGTGTGTGTGTGTGTGTGTGTGTGTGTGTGTGTGTGTGTGTATGCGTGTTTATTATTTCCGTATGTTTAATTGAGTAATCTCGAACTGTCCAGATGTACGTCACGAGGAAAGTGGCACAGAGTTACAACAAGGACATAACAATCAGTCATGTCACGCTTGAGTTGCTATTATTTTTAGTCATTTAGTGCAATACATTCTCACTACGACACGTTCATAGTAATGACTACAACGACAACAACCACAACACATTACTTCCTCACATCAACACCATCAGCACCATCAGCACCATCAGCACCATCACCATCACTCGTAATAAACAGCAACACCACAAACAACAATAACCGTTACCACATCAAACAACAGCCATTTAATAATATAGCAAGAAATTATGACCGAGAATACAATAACAACAACAACAACAACAACACCAAAGTAATAATAATGATAATAATCCTTTCTGCTGAAATTTGTGGGGAGGGGAATAGTCGATTACATCGACCCCAGTACTCAACTGGTACTTATTTTATTGACCCCGAAAGGATGAAAAGCGAAGTCGACGTCGACGCAGTTTGAACTCAGAACGTAAAGACGGAAGAAATGGCGCTAAGCATTTCGCCCGGGGTGCTAACGGTTCTGCCAGCTCGCCGCCTTACAACAACAACAACAACAACAACAACAACAACAACAACAACAACAACAACAACAACAACAACAACAACAACAATAATAATAATAATAATAATAATAATAATAAAGAGTTAGAACCAGCGGAGAGCTACAAATACCTAAAGGTACTTGAAGGGGACGGAATCAGGCATTCAGTGATGAGGGAAAAGATCAGGAAAGAATGTTATCGCAGGGTGAGAGCAATACTCAAGACAGAGCTGAATGCAAGAAACAGTATCGAAGCGATCAATGCTTTAGCCATATCAGTCTTGACTTACAGTTTCAATATCATTAACTGGTCAATAACTGAAATGTGTAATCGTGACAGAAAAATACGAAAACTGTTGACAATGCATAAAATGCACCACCCCAAGGCAGATATAGAACGACTTTATCTGCCAAGAAAAGAGGGAGGCCGTGGACTTTTACAACTGAAATTAACAATGAAGATTGCCACAATTGGCCTAGACACCTACCTGAAAAACTCTGATGACTGGATGTTAAAACTTGTCTCAAAACATGAACACAAGAAAGCATCATACTCATTAACAAAATAGGCAAAGGAATATCTAAGTGAATTCCAAATTCAACTAAGTCCGGAATTAGACATACGAGAAACAAGCGCAGAAAAAGCTAAGTGCATGAAAACCCGTGCTAAAACTGATTCCTTAGATATTCTGACTGATAAATGGCAGGAAAAAACCTCTCAATGGCAAATGCCCAAAGAGAGCGAATAATGCCGATGTTGACCTATCAATGGCTAATTTGTTAAATGCCGACCAAGTAACACCAGAGTGGTTGACAATGGGTAGGACAGTGCTGTGCTTGAAAAACATCGAAAAAGCAATATGGTAGACAATTACAGGCTGATATCCTGCTTGCCACTTATGTGGAAATTATTAACTGGAATAGTCGCAGAGTCAATGTACTGACATCTGGAAAAAAATGGAGACCTGTTACATGAGCAGAAGGGTGGCAAGCGTAAGTGCAGAGGTACCAAGGATCAACTCCTGGTAGACAAAACTGTACTTAGAGACTGCAAGAGGAGGAAAGCTAACTTGGCTATGTCATGGCTCGATTATCGTAAGGCGTACGATATGACCCCACATTCTTGGATTATGGAATGTATGAAGCTATTTGGTATTGCATCGAATGTTGAGCGATTGCTTGGAAAAAGTATAGCGAACTGACAGCATATGGAAGCAGTTTAGGGACAATAGAAATCAAGAGAAGCATCTTCCAAGGGGACTGCCTGTCCCCACTGATCTTTGTACTGTGCATGATACCACTAACAATGATTCTGAAGAAAGCAAAGGCTGGGTATGTATTCAAAAGCCGCCAACAAAAAGTCAACCATTTGTTATTCATGGATGACCTTAAACTTTATGGTAAAGATGAATCCCAAATGAGTTCCCTCGTTGATACGGTGTATACTTTCAGTGCTGATATCAGAATGGAGTTCGGATTGAAAAAGTGTGGTGTGTTAGTCTTGAAGAGAAGCATCATCGAAAATGATAATGCAAAGATCCTATGGGATTTTATGATTCAGTGCGACCATGAGATAGAGAATAGGAAGCCAGACATAGTGTTAAATGAGAAAGAAAGCAGACGATGCTGGATCATAGATATAGCATGCCCAGCTGACAAGGTGTGCGATAAGGAAGAAAGAAAAGTCAAATAGATATGACAGGTTAGCTTGGGAGGTCAAGCAGTTGTGGTCAATGAAAAAACTGGTAGTAGTACCAATAATTGTCGGAGTCCTGGGAACAGAGAGTAAAACTCTTGAGAAGTACTTGGAACAAATAGGTGACGAAAAATGGTGCATGTACATCAATATGAAGCAGCGTAAGGAATGGCTTAGCCCCGGTAAACAAGCGACACCACGCGTGAAACAAGATCTTCATTCGCGTAAAACGAAGTTGTGCGTATGGTGGGACTGGGATGGGATTATCTATTACGAATTGGTTGAACGGAACCAAACGGTCAACGCGGAACTCTATGTTCAACAGATGGAACGACTCAACACGGCTATTCAAGAGAAAAGACCTCATCGGCAGCATGGAGTTCTGCTGCACGACAACGTTCGCCCTTATATGGCCAATATGACCAAGGAAGCCATTCAAGCGCATGGCTGGGAAGTGCTGCCACACCCGCCGTACTCTCCTGATTTGGCACCAACGGATTTCCACCTCTTTCGATCTCTTTCAAATGCTATGCGCGGAGTTTCGTTCAATACTGATGCAGAATTGAGAGCTTGGTTGGGTCAATTTTTCGAGTCGAAATTGGGTGATTTCTACCAACGAGGTAATGAAAATCTTGTTAAACGTTGGGAAGAAGCTGTAAACAACAAGGTTGAATACATTATTGATTAATTAGTTGTTATTTTTTATTAAACCTTTTAAAAAATTTAAATTAAAAAAAAAACGGTGGGAACTTAGTTGCCAACCCAATATATATATATATATATATATATGTATTTATGCTCAAATGTTTATAGACTCATACTTACAGATATTCACGCACATGTGTGTTTAGTATGTATATATGCTATATACATGCATGTTGGAGTACCTATGTGCATACACATACATATATACATGCATGCATGCAACACACACACACACACACACACACACACACACACACACACACACACACACACACACACACACACATTTACACGTATACATGTGAATATAGATAGACTGTTAGACAAACAAACAGACGCAAACACAAATATATTTCTGCATACATTCCTGTGTGAAACAGGAGCCAATCATTTCCTTTTTAAGCTTCCCGAGTTAAAGTTAGGTGTAAAGAGCTCTAATTACAACTTGTATAACCAGATTTAGTCATATATTTTTTCTTCCTTTTGTTGTTAGATATGCCTTCACAGAAGAAGAAATTCCATTCTGATATAGATATTAAAAATAAAGTATATATTGCAATTTTATGCTGCTTATTTGTTCCCAGTGCCACAATATGACACCAGCACCATTCTTAATAGCATTTTGTAAAGAGAAAATGTGTTTTACTGAGATGCATGCAGAGTTTCCTGAAGAAACAGAAAATCTCTAAATTTATATCTTTTATATTTATTCGCCAACATCTCAAGTAAGACGGAAGAGATTTAAATTGTACATAGGAAAAGTGGATGATTGGGTTGGTTTGAATTATTCTTTATAGAAAATGTTTGGAAATATATCTAAATTTTCTAGAAATGTACTTCTAAGAATTTTGAAAGGTGGATCTGTATAAGGAGTGTCTCTTAATGTTTAAATAAAATAAGAACGTACTTACATATTCTCGATACGTTTCGGCTGATTGTCGCCATCGGAGAACACTTTCTCACTTTAAGATGATAAGGAGGTGTTCTCCAATGACGTAAAACAACAGCGATCAGATATTCAGGTCCAATCTGCTGGAACGTATTAAGAATAAATAGATACGTTATTGTTTGAGTTCTAGCTATCCTGCATGCATCTCATCAATTTTAATGAAAAGTTGTATGCAAATTATAACGTAAATAACTAAATCAAGTCATATTAAATTTTCTTTTATGGTTAGATATAGTCTCACCGAGAAAGAAATTCCACGCTAGTGTGAATATTAAAATAAAATTGTGATTGAAATGTGAGAAGCATATGCTGAAATCCACAGACTACAGACGGACGAAGAGGATGAGGATGAATTGTAGTAGTAGTAGTAGTAGTAGAAAAAGAATAAGAAGGAGGGGTAGTCAGCTACTGCCTTTAAATATCTAAAACTGTTCGAGAGAACCTTTTTTTCTAGGAGGAAAAAAAAAATCGTTTTTTCAACAAGAAATCGTTCTTACCAATATTCTTTTATTTTTTTTTCGTTTATTTATTTCAATCATTAGACTGCGGCCATGCTAGGGGAACCGCCTTAAAGAATTTTTAGACGAATGGATCGACCCCTGTACTTATTCTTTTAAAGCCTGTTACTTATTCTATCGATAACTTTTGCCGAACCACTAAGTTACATGGACATAAACACACTAACACCAACATCGGACAAGCACAGACACAGACATACACACACTGATATATATATATATATATATATATATATATATATATATATATATATATATATATATATATACATACATACATACACACACACACACACACACACACACACACACACACACACACACACACACACACATATATATGTATATATATATATGTATATATATATATGTATATATATATATATATATATATATATATATATATATATATATATATATATATATATATATATATATATATATATATATATATATATATATATATATATATAAAAACGACGAGCTTCTTTCAGTTTCTGTCTACCAAATCCACTTACAAAGGCTTTAGTCAACACAAAGCTATAATAGAAAACAATTGCCCAAGGTGCCATGCAGTGGGACTGAACCCTGTGGTTAGGAAGCAAACTTTTTACCACACAGCTACACACACACACACACATACACACACACACACACACACACACACACACACACATAATAGTTGAAGAAAAACTCACTGAAAATTATGTTCTGATCATGTCAGAGATAGATTTGAACCCTATAAAGAACATTTGGTCATGTATTGAGCGCAAATTTGTTGGAAAAAAAATTTTGCGAGTTCTGATTAGCTCAGGGAAATTGTGAAAATTAAACGGGATGGTAGTCGCATTTCCTACTGTGGGAAACTATGTGGTAATTTTCCGAAATATTGGGTAAGCAAAAGAAAGCAAAGGGGACATACTATTTCATATCAATATGTGGAGGCATTTTTACGTGTTATTTCGCTTTTTTATGAAATTTTAATATATAATAAAATTGTTATGACAAATAGTGTTTAAAAATTGATCGTGCCTTTTTTTTTTTGCGTAGTAGTGTAAAGAAATTTTTTGCCTGGGAGAGTCAATAAATACTGTCTCTCTGTCTCATATACACGCGCGCGCACGCGCACACACACACACACGCACGCACGTACACACACATTCACTCATTCACTTACACACACACACACACACACACACACACACACACATATATATATATATACATAAGTGAATGAATATCTATACATATATATATATTTGAGTGAGTATCTAGACACACACACACACACACACACACACACACACACACACACACACACACACACACACACACACACACACACAGATAGATATATATGTATAGATGTCTATATCTATATATAAATATAGGTATATGTTAAATATATGTCTATCTATCTATCTATCTATCTATGTGTTAGCCAAGCGGTTGGCGCTTGTCATCGAGAAACTGATCGGCAAGGCGCAAACGTGCGCGGTGCCGGGCAGGAGCATCCATGACAACCTCCATCTGATGCGCTACATCATAGAGAGGGTAGTTAAGGAACCTGGCATGGGTGGGGCCCTGATCAATTTAGATCAATCGAAAGCTTTCGATAGGGTAGACCATCAATACTTGGAGGCTGTCCTCATAGCAGCCGGCTTCGGTCCCATTTTCCGCGGCTGGATGGCTGCCTTGTACAGAGGCATCCGTTCGGTAGTTCGCGTCAATGGGCATCTATCAAGACCCTTCGACATTGCACGTTCGGTCCGTCAGGGATGCCCCCTCTCGTCGCTTCTGTACGTGTTGACTCTCGAGCCACTACTGCGGAAGCTGGCGACGCTGAGGGGCATCCCGCGAGAGTTGGGATGCGGGACGAGCGTGTCGGCATACGCGGACGACGTCACCGTCATAGTGTCTAGCCAAAAGCACATCGAGCTTGTCGGCGAGACACTGAGAGACTACGAAGCGGTAACGGGAGCGAAAATCAACCGGGATAAGTCAGTGGGCTTGCGGCTCGGCACCTGGAGAAGCAACCCCATGCCGTCAAGTAGCGCCTCCGTCGTGGGACGTTGGACTGACGGTCCGGTTGAGATGCTCGGGGTCTGGTTTGGTCCAGACCTCCAAACGGAGAAGAACTGGGACGAGATAACGAGAAGGGTGGCCACTCTAGCCCGGCAATGGGCCGAGAGGAAGCTTTCCCTGAAAGGTCGGGCGGAGGTGGCGAACACGTACATCGCGTCCGTCATCTACTACCGCCTGACCGTCGTTCCTTGTCCCGACCCTACCATCACCAAACTGGAGCGCATCCTCTTCCGCTTCTTGTGGAAAGGAAGCGTTCCGATGGTTAGGCGATCCGTTTGCTGCCAACACCCGTTAAAAGGAGGACTGGGCATGCCGTGGTTGATGATGCGCAGACACGCGCTGAGACTGCGACATCTCCGGCTCTACGTAGACAGCGGTGAACAGGTGTGGTCACCGTTTGTGCGGCGCGCTTTCCCGCAGCTCGTCTCCATGACCGAACTGCAGTCATGGATCAAGAAGAGGCCGAGGAAGGGCGAATGGCACCGCGAGTGTCGCGCTGCTCTTCGGCAACTCCAACAACCCGGGTCAACCTTGAGCGACTGCATCACAACTAACGCATTCTATAGTGGATTAGTGGAGGGAAGGTACGACGACGATCTCGGGGCGAACCTGGGCGTCGACGAGGAATACCTGACCCGCCTGTTTAAGACGACCTTCGGGCCGGGACCTATGGACAACTTCCAGAGATCCCTGGCCTGGCAGTGCTATCGAGAAGCACTACCCGTTCGGGATAAGCTCTACAGGCATGGCTCGAGAAACACGGGGCCGACCTGTCCGAGATGCCGGCAGAGCGACGAAACCGTTCTGCACGCACTCGTACAGTGTCCCACCATTTCCGAGCTGTGGGCTTACGTCGAACAACTGCTATCGCGTGTGGGACGAGTCGGTCTATCAGCCGAGTCTATCGTGAATATTGTCGCGCCTCCTTCCTTTAAACGGGAAGGAAGAGCTATTTTCATCGTACTTGTGGCTATGGCGAAAGAATGTGTATGGTGGACGCGTCTGAAAGGTCTAGAGACAAAGACTTTCCTCTCTGGGCAATCTCTCATCAACTTCTTCAAGTATCACCTGAAGAGGAAGTTGAGAGTAGAAAGGGAAGTCTTGTCTAGTGAATGCTTCAAAAAAAGATGGGTGAATGTAGCAAGGATGGCACGTGTGAACGACGGAGCCATCTTGAGCATAACCCTATGAACAAGAAAAAAAAATAAAACAAAAAGGCAAAAGAGAGTCACTTACTGTTATAGTTTCTTCAATGAGAATATTGACCAAGGTTACCGTGGTCTTTTCCGTGGGCTTTTCCTTCCACGGCTAAACCTAAACTGTCCTCCCCTCTTTTTACACGAGAACATTACTGTGTGATACACGATCCCTATTGATCGGCCTTTCCTTTTCTTTTTTTTTCGATCCCTTTTGATCGAACTGCCCCTTTTTCCCTTCCTACGATCCCTTTTGATCGACACCACCAATTTTTTTTTTTTTTTTTTTTTTTTTTTTTTTCCTTCCTTCCCCCTCCCAAAAAGAAAAGCTCTACATTGTATTTGTCCCATCTTCGTTGAGCCCTGTGTGGCTAATAAAAGAAATGTATCTATCTATCTATATATCTATCTATCTATCTATCTATCTATCTATATATATATATATATATATATATATATATATTGTTGTACTTGGGGATGGTCATATTGCCAGTTTAGCCAGTATATATATATATATATATATATATATATATATATATATATATACACACACACAGGCATGCATACACACACATGTATGCCTGCACAAACAGACACATTATCAACACGCACTTGACCGTAACTGGCCTTCTCTACCTACCTTCCTACTACCAGACTATCTATCTATCTATCTATCTATCTATCTATCTATCTATCTATCTATCTATCTATCTATCTATCTATAATCCTATAGATGACACTTAAAAATCGTCCAGTTTCCCAGAATAAATGAGATGATTTATAAAACTCCCTTTGGAATTTCTTGATAACGATGCAAAATGTCTGAGTAGAAGGAAATCGAAATAACTACTTGGTATAATAATTATCTAATTTGACATACAGCAGACTGAAATAAGCTGAGGCTAGCTACCTCAGCATGTGAATAATATTCCTGTAACATGCAAAACCATTGCTCCTGGGAAAGCAGACGACCAAAATGGTTAAGTGCAAAATTCGATAAAACATTTATTTCTATTTAGTTACATTTATTGTTTAATGTATTGTGAGGTGTTATTTTGTGTGTATGTGTGTGTGTGTGTGTGTGTGTTTGCTTCGTTTCAATATTGTTTTTGTTGTTGTCGTTGTTGTCGTTGTTGGTGGTGGTGTTGTTACTGGTTTTGCTGTTTAGGTTGTTTGTTTGTGGTTGTTGATTGAGTTATTTGTTCCGTTGTGCTGTTTGTTTCTTTGCTAGGTAATGAAGATGCTCCTTGTTGGTTGGTGGTTGTTCTTAATGGAGACTACTATTCCTGTTGTTATTGCTAATGATCATGGCTACTGGTGCCAGTGTCATCGTCGTTTTGAATGGCTACAGTGGCCATATCTATCTATTTATCTATCTATCTATCTATCTATCTATCTATCTATCTATCTATCTATCTATCTATCTATATACATAAATAAATATATATATTTGGCAACTGTAACACACACACACATGTATGTATGTATGTATGTATGTGCGTGCGTATGTGTGTGTGTGTGTGTGTGTGTGTGTGTGCGCGCTTGCGTGTATTGGTAAGCAGAAGTACTCATTAAAAGCGTTAAGTACAATAGTCTACTTAGGCCGATCCTATTGCCTGTTACACAGCATGTAGCAAGATTTTCGATCAAGTCGGTTATTGTACGAACACACACACACACACACACACGCACACACACACACACACACGCTCACACACGCACACACACACGCACACGCACACGCACATATATGTATATACACACAGACATATATTTACACACGCACGCACGCAGTTGTTATAGATTTGGTAATACTATTTGAGGTGGGGGCAAATATTCTGAATGGCGGGAGAAGCAAACAGGAGGCGGAGTGCAACAAGCTCCACTTCCTTGAACACCATTGACCACCGCTTTAGTAACTGCTAGTAACGTCATCATCATTATCATTGGACAGAAAACCCGCCCATGATTCCAAAAGAGAAAGATCAGATCTTTCCACCAGCAGCACTACTACTCCATCGCATCGTAATATACATGAAATGGAAAGAGAGCAAGGAAAGGAAGAAGAACAAGAAAAGGAAGAAGAGCAAGAAAAGGAAGAATGTTTGCCTCTCAGCATACATTTAAGTATTTGGACTCACATGGACCGGTTTCTGGGCTGGCATTATAGCCTCACCCTCCTCAGCACTCATTACCACGATGGAGAGCCCCAACCCATCACGTTGAAGTCTGCGCTGCAACTGATTCGTTTTGCGCCGACTCATGGCAGCGACCAGTGTGAAAATAATTTCAATACAGAGCAAATATTTGCGAAGATATTATTGACTCTATTATTATCAAGTGTAACAATTAAATATGATAATAACAGAATCAATAATATTGGCGATTGCAAGCTCAAAAAAGCATGAACTAGCTGAAGGATTAAAATTAATCAAAGGACATACTTAGTATGTCCTTTCATTAATTTTAGTATACATATGTATATGTATGTTTGTGTATATGATTGTGTGTCTGTGTTTATTCCCCCACCATCGCTTGACAACCGATGCTGGTGTATTTACGTCCCCATAACTTAGCGGTTCGGCAAAAGAAATCGATAGAATAAGTCCTGAGGGCGACTGGCTCGACTAAAGGCGGTGCTCCAGCATGGCCGCAGTCAAATGTCTGAAACAAGTAAAAGAATAAAGGAATAAAAGAATAATTTGGGAATGATATAAAGTTGTTTTGACCGATTGGAGCGTTTATTCATTGTATCTTTCAATTTATTTCTCCTTTCGTCTCGGTGTCACCTGAGCACTTCCAGCTGCAGTCCTATTTTATTTTCATTCTTCGGTATAACGAAGTTATAGAATTATCCTCATATATATATATATATATATATAGCAATAAGAAAATGGAGGAGAATATGCAGTATCCATTGACTTGCAGACAATGTATACCGTTGATTAATCTGTTTATTTTTTTAACTAAATTGACAAAAACCACAATATACAGATACTTATGACATACTATGTCATATTAACAATTAAGGTTACAAATATAAAGGACATTTAGCAATTGGAGAAGGGACAGAAACTTACAGCTGTTTCGGCCTAGCGTTGGCATGCCCCATTCTATCTCTATAACTCCTGTACGCCGGAGTAATTAGTAGATGGAAATGACGTAATGGGGGTACATGCATGATTCGCTAGGCCTCTTCAGAGATTTACAAAATTCAATACAAATATAAAATAATGAAGTAATATATATATATATATATATATATATATATATATATATATATATATATATATATATATATATATATACATATATATATATATATATATATATATATATATATATATATATATATATATATATATATATATACACACACACATACATACACAATACACACACGTGTATATATGTACGTATGTATGTATACATGAATGTATGTATGAATGTATCTATCTAGATATTAAATCAATAATAAGTAATATTATAAGCTAACCTGTATGTAATTATTTTGACAGT
>NC_142936.1:45606654-45609154 GCF_046866305.1 Octopus bimaculoides
TACGACGGGCTTCTTGCAGTTTCCGTCGACCAAGTCTACTCACTAGGCTTTGGTCGGCCCCAGGCTATAGTAGAAGACACTTAATCAAGTGCCATGTAGTGGGACTGAACCCGGAACCATGTGTTTGGGAAGCAAGCTTCTTGCCACACTGCTGCCCCATATAAAAATGTGTAGCACACACACACACACACACACACACACACACACACACACACACACACACACACACACACACACACACACACATATATATATATATATAGCAATAAGAAAATGGAGGAGAATATCAGGCACCCATCAACTTGCAGATACTGTATTCCGTTGATTAATCTGTATATTTTATAACTAAATTGACAAAAAGAAACAAAAAATAAAACACAACATACAGACACTTATGACATACTATGTAATATCAACGAATAAGATTTCAAATTTAAAGGACATTTAGCAATTGGAGAAGGGACAAAAACTTACAGCTGTTTCGGCCTAGCGTTGGCATGCCACATTCTATCTCCATAGCTCTCGTACGTGGGTACCTCATATTCCCCTCCATTTTCTTATTGCTATATAAATTTAGGGTAAGATAACCCCCTTTTACCCGCACCCACTTATAACACTTGGTATAACACTAGTGTAACAATAATTGGGTACCCTCCCAGCAGTATATTGGATAGATACTATCCCTTAGTGGGTTGGATCCTCAACCCCTAACTCTCTTGGATTATATATATATATATATATATATATATATATATATAGCAATAAGAAAATGGAGGGGAATAGGTGGTATTCATCAGCTTGCAGACATTGTATTGTGTCAATTTACCTGTTTATTTGTTAACTAACAGGACAATAATAACAATATACAAACACATGCGACATATTATGTCATATCAGTAATTAAAAAAGGACATATAGTGACCGAAAATGGGAAATGACTTGCAGCTGTTTCAGTCTAGGCGTGACATGCCTCATTCTATCTACATAACTCCAGTAGGCTGAAGTAATTGATAGATGAAATGTATGAAATAGAGGTACATGGATAATTCTCTAGACCTCTTCAGAGATTTTTTTTATAAAGTTCATGAAGTTAATTTAAAATAACCAAATATAAACATATAAAAAATCGTAAAATCTCCCATATATATGCATACTTTATAGCATATATAGATATACATAAATAAACATAAATACATAAATACATATATGTACATGTAAATGTACATACACAAATGTCTATACATGCACACCGATGAGTCAATTATTATTGTTATTATACAGGGAGAGGACACACACACACACATATATATATATATATATATATATATATATATATATCCACCCGCCCACGCATACATACATACATACATACATACATACATACATTCATGCATACACATATGTATACATAAACATTCCCATACAGACGTTCCCTGGTACATACACATTAGTTGTGTTTGGAAAGGAGGACTGCTGCATTGCTTCCTATCGCTATATTTCCAGTTACTACTATATATCTCTCTTCCTCCCTGTCTCTCATTGCTCACCTATTTTCTACTTCCTCCCCTTTTTTCTCCCTCTACCACTCTTTCTCCTTACCCTTCGCTGGTCACATGTGTCCAGCCCTACTTCCTTTCTTTCTTGGCTATCGCCAAGCACGCACACGAACAGCCTTCCTTTCAGTTCGTTGCTTCACAGCGTTCAATATACACAATTTTTCACGTCTGGCCGTATAGCCTTTTTTGTTTATTTTACCGTTTCGTTTTCCTGTCTTGTTTTCTGTCCGCCACTACATTCCTCTATGGTACAAATTTAACTTGTGGTCAGTAGGAAGAGCCATTTTAACGATGCGTTCTGCCCTAACTCTTCGAAACGCCAGTGTTAGAATGGTGGCAGCTGATGAAGGAAATGTTCTCTATGTGGCCTGTGTGTTTTCTGTACTCTGTTCCTCATTTTGTCTGTTTTGTTTCCAATGTCCTGTACCCAGATATGAATCTATATATACAGGTAGATGTAGGTATGTACATACATGTACGTATATATGCATATACTCATTTATATATATATATATATATATATATATATATATATATATATATATATCAGAAACCTATGAAGTATGTACGTGTCAGTCATATTTGTAATAGAGGAATTTATAAAATAGTTCCTGAAAATTGTTACAATAATATCCAAACGTCTATAAACCTGTGATGATTTACTCCGCTATTTTTCTGCTTATGGAGTAGTTGGAATCCTGCTGGTAGTAGGGAGGGGGTAATTTTTGTTCTTCAGTCCCCTCATCTAATTGGTCATATCATCCATGTTTCTCTATTTCATACATTTAATCTATCAATTACTTCAGCCTACTGGAGTAATATACTTAGAATGCGGCATGTCACCTCTAGACTGAAACAGCTGTAAGTCATTGTCCCATTTTCGGTCACTAGATATTCTTTTTTAATTATTGATATGACATATTATGTCACATGTGTTTGTATAT
>NC_142936.1:45619154-45621654 GCF_046866305.1 Octopus bimaculoides
CTACGATCTCCACTACTACCACCACCACCGCCACCACAACCATTACTACCACGATTACTGCCATCAGTACCTCCACCAACTCCACCGTTACCACTACCATCATCAACACAACCACAGACACCATCCCTAACACCATTTCCACCAACACAACGAAGACGACAACAAACACGACGCCGACGACGACGACGACCAGCAGCAGCAGCCCCCCCCCCCCACCACCACGATCACTAGAAATTGAAAACAGACTTTTGGTTGAATACAGGTGAAGTGAATTAAATAGAATTTCACCGTTGATCAAACCTTCTAGACACACCTTGTCTGTGTTATTGTAATAACAGAAAATGTTGCCTTGTCATCAACTAAATCACTTAGTTGGCTTACAGTACATACACACATACATACATACATACATACACACATACAAACACACATACATACACTCACACATACATACATACATACATACATACATACATGCGTACATACATACATACATGCGTACATACATACATACATACATACATACATACATACATATGTTTTATATATACAAATGCAAATACAAACACACACACACACACACACACACACACACATATAGATTAGCGACAGATTATTCTCTGTATTGAATACACTTTGTAATGCTCAAGAGATCTGAACTTGAGCAGGTAGAGGAGTAAATGTAAGGACAAGTTATGTAAGGACAAGTTATGTAAGGACAAGTTATGTAAGGACAAGTAAATACAAGTCGATATACAAAAAATATTAAATAGATTTAATACAAAAAATGTACATATGCATACATATAAAAAGTCTGACTTACACAGAATGGAAATATCAGGAATTAATGGGGTTGAGTAGGAGTTTTACGAGTCCAACAGCTGTTTCTAAGGGGACTTGGTGGTTCAAAATGATGATTGTAACTTGATTCCATCATCGGATAACACCGGCGTCCGTCTTCAGGGAAGAATTTTACATTTTATATTTTTGGGGGTTAGGGTTAATAATAAGGCTAGTGAGAGTAGTAAAGGTGGAAGGTGGGAGGAAGGGGAAAGGGTGGTTTAGGTAGTATTTGAAAGATGGCCTTTGTATTAGTTTGTATGAAGCAATAGAGTTAAAAGTTGAGATAATGAAAAGGGGATGGCAATTATTTGCTACTAATACATAAGTAGCAGAGGAAACACGAACAGTAGATGTACATGTGTTTCTATGTGTGTACATATAATTTTCACTTAACTACAACTCACAGCTCAGACATCCTTCTTTGCCCATAATACACACGCACACGCGCGCGCACACACACACACACACACACACACACACACACACACACACACACACACACACACGCTCGCACACACACAAGCAGGCGCGCGCGCACACACATACATGTCTGTATATGATAAACTTCATTATGTTTAATATGTATATTTCTTTTTTTTTTTTTGCCTGCGTGTTTTTAACAACTTTTTAACACGTAGTAGTACGGTGGTAGAAATGATCAAGAAGACCACGCGTTCAACCCCTTTTAGGAACTAAAACACACACCATTATCTTCACTGTGTGTGTGTGTGTGTGTGTGTGTGTGTGTGTGTGTGTGTGTGTGTGTGTGTGTGTGTGTGTGTGTGTTATAGAAGCAAGAATAATCTGAGATTGTCCACAGAAGTTACAAAGAAGGAAACAAATGGTTCAGGAAAGTGCAATAAAAGATCGGCTTAATTAAACATGAAACTGTATACGTAGTAAAATCTACCAAGGATATATCTTTCCAACTATGTTAACAAAAATGAAGCAAAGAAAGAAGTCTAAATTATATTCAGTAATGTATGGTTCACTGTACACTGTATACGTACAATGTCTGAAATGTATATTATCTATGTGTATTGCGAATATGTATATTTTAGAACATGTGAATTGTTAATATGTTATGTATGGAAACTCATTTACATTAACAGTAGGAAATATAGACAGGGATTGTATAGTGAATAAAATTTGTACATTGTGATGTATTTATGTATGTATGTTTCACCATAACATCTTTAACTGCTGGACATGCCATAATGATATTTAAATTATGCGTATGGAAAAGATACTTAATAAACTATTGACAACATATAGTACTTTTGGTAAATGAGCTTTAATCAGAACGTAGCCTGGTAATATATGATGCATTAAAACAAATCAAAAACAAATATGTAGGATGCATGTCATGTCTATGCATTTATTATATACCAGTTTCAGCTTATTTCCTTTAAAATGTCATAAGTTTTGACGGTATGGATATACTTATACACACACACACACACACACACACACACACACACACACACACACATATATATACATATACATATATATATGTATATATGTATATATGTATATATATGTATATATATACATATATATATATATATACATACATATATAATAATACAAATAATATGTGAGTATATGCATATATACGTACATGTATGTACATACCTACATCTACATGTATATA
>NC_142936.1:45629154-45631654 GCF_046866305.1 Octopus bimaculoides
ATATATATATATATATATATACACACAAATATATATGTGTGTATATATATGCATATAAATATATACATGTATATGTGTGTACATGTGTTTGTATGCTTAGACATATGTACACATATTTTTTGAAATATATATGCATGCATACATATATGTATACATACACACACACATACACACACACACACACACACACACACATACATACATACATGGGCACACACATTCGCTCACATGATGCATGCATATTCAGATAACATTTCTGATGTTTAAAGAGATCTCAATTGTTTTGATGTAATTGAAGCAAAATACCTTCAGAACTGTCCACAAATTGACATCATGTTTACTAATGTTTTTAGAGATCTATGTAAGCATATATACACACATACACACACACGCAGATGCATCTCGTGCATACACTTATGCGGACACACAGATATACATAATATCACATACATACACATAAATATACGTATGTACATATATGTACATGCTCACACGCATACAAAACATACATATACATAGATGCTTATATATATGCATATATGTATGTGCATATATATATATATATATATATATATATATATATATATATATATATATATATATATATATATAACTACATATACATGTATTGATATAGTCTTGGTATAGGTTAAAACATTGATTTTCGAAGTTTCATATCTGGGTTATTACAGACAATCAACGGACGATGTAACAGAAGCGACAGGGTCGAAAAAGACGGTGGGAAAGTGATGGCGAGGTTGGTATAAGAAAAAGTGAGAGAAAAGAGTTGTGTCTCGGTAGATTTAGCAAAATTATGAGAGTAAGAAAAGGGATGTGTTTTCTCAAAATGTAAATGGAAGAAATTAAGAAGCGATCAGAACGTATAATAAATAGAATGAGTGATGATATTTTCCTTCATCAGCTTTGCATTTTAGGGAACGCTCTCGGTTTTGGCGCGTTAAGGATTACCGTGTAATCCTAGATGCACCAGCAACCCTGGATACGGTTGTTCGGGATTATTACAAAGAGGACGAGACACAAGCTGATGAAGTTCTTGCTTGTACCGTCTGTTTTGTGTTCTGATAATACGTGCCTAATTTCTTGCATTAATATATCAATGTCCATACACGTTTTACACACACTCACACATGCACACACACGCACACACAGGTACAGACACACAGATACAGACACAGACACAGACACAGACACACACACACATACACACACACACGTACACACACAGACATATACTCATGCACGCGCGTTTGCATGAGTACATATATATATATATATATATGAGAGGAAATCTTTTAATGAGGTTTTATTTAAAATTCAATATGGGCTCTAGATGTCGCTACTAGCTTCTTGTATCGCCCGGGAATTGCGTCAACTGATTTCACAAGGAACCCTTGCGGGAAAGAAGACCTAACTTCTCGTATTCACCCTTCAAGTTCTTCCAAAGTCTTTGGTTTGGTACAGTAGACTTGTTCCTTTAAGCAACCCCAAAGAAAGAAGTCAGAGGGTGTTAACTTGGGACTCCTGGCTGGCCATTCATGCGGACAACGACGACCCATCCATCTTCCGGGGAAGTGGGTATTTAGTCATTTCAGATTACAGATAACTAATTGAATTCTCATACTTAAAATAACAAACACAAAAAATTAGAGAAAATATTACAATTAATAAATAATTTATATGTATTTTAAAACAGGGAGTTATTTTTCAATCACCCTGTACATACATGTGTGCATATGGTGTAAGAAAAGTGGATTTACATACTTATATATATATATATATATATACATGATGGACTCTCTCGTCGTTGTACGACGTATGAGAGTTTGACAATTTCTTACTGAAGAACTTCACAAATGATTTGTTTATAGTGACCAAATGTTTGTGTAGGTATAAGCTCACTCCCTCCATCAGACCGACATTACCTGCACAGGTGCAACGGGTACCACATGTCAGATGTCGAAATGATTGCAGAGCAACGTGAAATGAAGTGCTTTGCTCAAGAATACAACGCAACGCCCGGTCTGGGAATCGAACCCATGATTTCGCAATCGTGAATGCAACACCCTGACCCCTAAGCCATGCGCTTCATATATATATATATATATATATATATATATATATATATATATATATATATATATATATATATATACATGTATACACACACACGCACACGAATTAGAAAAGAAGAAAATAGAGAAATTGACATACAGTCATCAGTTTATTCAAAGATATTCAAATCTATATAATGAAATTCCTGTCCTACAGCCGTTTCCATATCCAGTTAGTTCAATTGCAAAAATTAAATCAAATTAATTTAGACATGCAGACATCAGTTTATTCAAAGATATTCAAATCCATATAATGAAATTCCTGTCCTACAGCCGTTTCCATATCCGGTTATTTCAATTACAGAAATTAAATTAAATTGATTAATTAAAATTTTCATATTGAAACTGGTTAATTGGGTTTTTTCATC
>NC_142936.1:45636654-45649154 GCF_046866305.1 Octopus bimaculoides
ACAGAAACCTCTATTAACAGGGCTCTATTTACAGCTGAATTACTATTACTTCAGTGTGAACTCAGAACTAAACGACAGGCAATTTAGTAGCGAAATAAATATATTTGATGTATGGTAATTCCTTTCTTCTTTCTAAGAAGCACACATATCAGCTAGCTTCATTTCCCTTGCTCCCATGGGTATAATTCGTAGAAGGATACTAACCCTACGACCCAATATGTTATGTGAGAATCACCGTTTAATCCGCCTTATTGCTGGCTCTCATTTTATCTTGAGAAATAAAACAGAAGTCGATTGAATCCATCGTTTTACTTTTAGGTCAACTCGGTCATTGTCAAAATTAGCATTAATTAGCATCAATTAGCATAAGTGTATTTTTCCAGGGTCAAGGTTATACTAAGTGAAATAAATAAGAGCAGGAAGAAGAAGTAAAAATCTCATTGCTTTTATAAACTCATTTCATTCTGTTTCGTTGCTCAGCATTCTATATTTCATATTCTCCATTCATTAGTCATAGAGTTGTTGTTGTTGTTGTTGATTAATCACAGGTTAGCCCTGACTGAGGAAATGTATGAATGCAAAGCATTCTGGCCATGACCATCCTATCTTTTTACCGATATTGCATATCCTGAATTACATTATTTCAAGATAGTGTGTGTGCGTGTGAGATTTGAAGGGATTTACCTGCTATTTTTAACAGATCAATCAACCATATATAAGCTTTCTCATTGGTTCACTCATAGTATTGTAATATATCTAAGTTAGCTTGGTAGTGACTGTGCTAACCGTAGAACTCCCATTCAATGCATAAGTACAGGTAGTTATACTCAGAATATAGTTTGTTATACTCACTGTAAGGCTCAAAATCAACATAGCTCGTCAATTACATAGTACCCTCACTGCCTACACTAGCAAGTTATAATGGATTGACCTATTTGGGAGTTAGGTACCTTCCTTATATTTTAATCAAGAGGGAAGGCAGTGCTCATGACACTTTACAAGGCTCCGAAACTAAAGGAAAGGACGGGGAAATGTGTTCTCAAACCAGACACCTGATCTGAATGCTTGCAATGCTTGCAGCAGAACGAAATCTGCTAAAGTGCTAATGTTAAAAAAAAAAAGAAAAAGACGATAGATTGAGCCGATCATACATGTAGGTCATAGCGAGATCAGAACTCAGAACGCAAAGAATCAGAATAAAATACCTCAATGCATCTGATTTTACTTTCTGCAACTCTACCGCCGCAGACTGATGGATTTTTATCGGCTCTCAAAGGAAGACAGGTAAACTTAACTTCGGCAGGATTTGAACGCGTTTCCACAAAGTTTTGTTTCAAACAATAATGTTCATTGATTCACAATCTGCGTGTATAGACTATAACATCGGGATGGAAAATAAACTTGGCTTCTGTGTTGCCTATTTTACAGTTGTTGAATTTATGTAGACTTCATCGAAAAAAAATTGACCGTTAGATTTTCACGTTAACGGTTACGTGTTCATTAATTTTATACTTGTGAAATTTACATTGACGTAGTTTTACCGTCATATATATATATATATATATATATATATATATATATATATATATATATATATATATATATATATATATATATATATATATATATATATATATATATATATATATATATATATATATATATATATATATATATACACAAAAATAAGACGGATGACCAGCAAAAGTGGACTCCTATATGGTAGAAATAGATGCCGAATCATCTAACCACGAAAAAAAATATATATGTTCTCAGTAAAAATATTTACTGAGAACATATATTTTTTTTCGTGGTTAGATGATTCGCCATCTATTTCTAGCATATAGGAGTCCACTTTTGCTGGTCATCCCTCTTATTTTTGTATGTAATATAATTTTAATCTTCGGATTTTTTTTATATGCTAGACCACTGGTTTTAATTGATTAATATCAATTTCTACCCTCATTAATAAATTATATATATATATATATATATATATATATATATATATATATATATATATATATATATATATATATATATATATATCTTCGAAACGCTTAGTTTTAGAATGGTGGCGGCTGATGAAGGAGATGTTCTCTATGTGGCCTGTGTGTTTTCTGTACTCTGTTTATCATTTTGTACACGTTTTTCTTGCAACGTCCTGTACCCAGATATGCATCTAATCTATATATACATGTGGATGTAGGTATGTACATACATGTACGTATATATGCATATACTCATATATTATTTGTATTATATATATATATATATATATATATATATATATATATATATATATATATATATATATATATATATATATATATATATGATGGTAAAGATACGTCAATGTAAATTTGACAACTATAAAATAAAAAGAACAAGATAATTAATCATATGAATAAATGGATATGATAACATTCGCGCACATTCTAAGTCCAATAGTTTAGAGGTAATGTATATTTAATTTAAATGGTAATTGTCAATTTTATTAATTGCTTCAATTTTAGAAGATTCCTTTTCCTTGTCCCTTCTCTCCACCTATTTGATGATAAGATATCCCTTTTATTTTTTATTTTTAATTAATTTTCATATATTCATTCTTTTACTTTTCCCTGTTTTATTTTCATTTAATTTTTTGCTGTTGTTTTTGTTTCGCTTTGGTTTTGTTCAATTTTAATTTGGGTTTATCTTCACTTAGCTCTCGTGTAATTTACTCTACTACCTTATTTAAGAATCATATCTTAACCTTCCTATTGCAGCTGTGTCAATGATATCCAGTCCTATAATTTATGTCTTAGTTTTATTATTTAATTACCTGTTATAGTTTATTTCTAAACCCTGATTACTAGTTCTAACTACTTGTTGCGTACTTATATGAATTCCAGGTAATTAAGTAAATAGATGTTGATGCTTGAGGCTTAACATAATTAGCAATACCATAGCTACCTTTTGGTTTGTACACTTCCTTCTTCACACAGTATCCAAAACTATAGTAGTTGACATCAAAATCCTGCTATCGACCATACAGAGGTTGCAGGGTATCAAATTTCTTTACTGGGTGTCAATACTATTCACATGTAGTAAGAAAGAACAGCAGCTTAAGGTTGATGGCTAGAAACAGGCGGCCTAATTTTGTATAAAAACTACACTGACCAAATTCCATCCTCTTTCTTTTCTTTTCTTCTTTTTCTTTGACAGCTGATTTGTTTCGGCTCTGAAGACGGTATCATTCCAAAGATAGTTCTCCATATACTTTCAGTCAAACAATGAACGCACCCAAATGCATACCTGAAACAGCTGTAAGCCTTTAATAAACAAATAGATGTATATAACCCTTTATTTCCGTCTATTTTTTTAATATATTCATACATTTATATATATATATATATATATATATATATATATATATATATATATATATACATACGTGTTTGTGTGTGTGTGTGTGTGCGTGTGTGTGTGCGTGTGTGTGCGTGCGTGTGTGTATGCGTACGTACATGTATAATTTAATTTAAAATGAAAGCAATTACCATCTTTTTTTGCTTGACGCCTTGAAAACTGTGGAAATTATTTCCACATGAAACTATTGGATTATTAGTAGCATTATTAACCTACAAATAAAAAATATTTTTCCCCCCAAATCTGGTGTTGAGCACTTATTCGCATTGTTTGATATATCATACATACATACATACATACAAAATCCGCCAGAAATGTATACACACTTCAGGGAAAGAGAAACGTGTAGAAATATTTTAACACAAAATTTATAGATATAACGGGATTCATACAAGTTACCTTTAACCTTTTTTTTTTTTTACCCTTGTTGGATTTCTTCTACGTGCATACCATTTAAAAAGCATAATTTTAATGAAAAAGTTTCAGAAATGTTTTCGTTTAAGGAACGTAAGATCGTTTTAAAGAAGTATTTCACATTTGAGAATCTTGTTGAAGTGCAACGACAATGGAGGCGTGTGTTTGGAACAGAACCTCTAACACACCTGACAGCTTTACGGATTCGTGATAAGTTCGAAATACATGGTACCGTGTGTAATGTGCAGACCTCGTACAGTAATACGTGCTGCTTCCTCAGTTATGGTGTTGGAACATTTCATACATTCGCCACAGAAATCTACCACACAGTGAGCACGCGAGACAGGAATAAGCAGTACAAGCAAACGGCGCATTCTTAAAAGAACTAAGTGGAACATTTTTCATCCAAAGATTATTACATTATAATGAGATCCTGATCGAAGAATTGAGTTCTACGAGTGGTTTCAAAACATAGTAAGCGAGGAAGAAGAACATGTGAGAACGGTTGTGTGGTCTGATGAAGCACAATTTAAGTTAAATGAAACCATGAACCGACATAATTGTGTTTACCAGGCACCAGAAAATCCATGCATGCCAGATAATGCCTGGTGTGGAGTGTCATCATAAAGGTTAATAGGTCCCTTTTTCTTTGAAGGTGTCGCTGGTCAAGCATACATGGAAATGCTAAGAAAGTAAAGACCCCCTTCGATCATGAATGACCATGGGATTGAACCTAGAAAGTTCCCCCTCCGAGACACTAGTTCGGACAAAGTTGTTTTATGGAGGACCAGCAGTCACCCATGTATACCAGCCTCCCGATGTTATTCAAGGGAAAGACAAAGGCCGCCGATGTTATCCTAGGGAAGAGCAAAGGCCGACACAGCTTGGCATCAGTGACGTCGAAGCTCATTTCTACAACTGAATGAACTGGAGCAATGGGAAATAAAGTGTCTTGCTCAAGAAAACAAAGCACGGCCCGGTCTGAGAATCGAACTCACTACCTCGTGATTGTGAGCCCAATGCTCTAACCACTGAGCCATGTGCTTTCACATGGAATTGCTACGCACGTTCATTTTACCTGCCATACATGTTCTTTAACAAAACGATGAAGTTTTCTTTCAATAAGGCAGCGCACTACCACGCTACTGCCGAGACGTGTAAGCTTGCTTGGATGATAATATGCAAGGGCACTCGATAGAACAAAGAGGCGCATTTGAGTACCGCGCACGTTCTACTGATTTAAGGCCTGCAGAATTTCACTTATTGGACACCGTAAAGGATGTTGTGTATTGCAGAAAACCGGCGACACTTACTGTCTTTCGGGAAGAAGTTGAAATGGTATGTACGGCAATCCCACTGGACACTTTGGCCAACGCTGCTCAAGCAGCAGTTCATCGCACTAATAAGTGTCTGCAAGATAATGGTCAACACTTGTAGACCATTATCTTGTAATTGTAGAGGTGAAAGGTAACTTGTATTAATTCTGTTATATCTGAATAAATTTAGAATTGAAATAGTTTACAGGTTTTTCTTTTCTTGAAGTGTGTATGCATTTTCTTAGCGGAATGTAGATAGATAGATAGATAGATAGATACATACATACATTCATGCAAACATACATACAAATAAGATGATAATTTATTTTCGAATGTGGAGACGCCGTTAGAACACGTGGTTGCACATTTAATTTTAAAAGCGTCTAAAAAGAGAGGCTAATTTGTCGGTGGACAGTTTAGTTTAATGGTAAATCGCTTGGCCGGAGTCTTGAAGAGATATGAGTTCGAGTGTCATAGCTGTTTGTTGATAATTTTTTTTCCGCTTTATAAGGATAATTTACGCAATGTTTCTGCTGTTTTAACGGCGTCTCTGCGTTCGAAAATAAATGATCTTATTTGTATCTATATACATATTTCAGCGCTCATAAAACATTTCGGCGTTTATATATATCTGTGTTTTTTTCGTCATAACAATTTAGAAAAATTGAGAGAACAGCTTACAGTTCACGTTGGCAAGAACAAAGCTTCTAAAATGGATAGCTTTGGTCCAATGGTAGAACGTCTTTCATGTTTACAGAAGTTTGGGGTTCGTGTCCCACGGGCAACCTTTACTGTTTCTATCACAAAGGGGGCTTTTGACCCAATATTTACATGCTTTATCTTTATTAGCTTTATCTTCTTGGATTACTACAGTAAGAAACGAATTGTCTGTATGTATGAGTAAAGAGGAAAGGAATGTCAACATTAATCTTCTATCAGTACCATCACTCAATCTGTCATAAGGTTATTAATAAGAAATCTGGAGCATATTGTCGTGTGCCTGCGTATGTAGGTGTGCACACTCACACATATATTCACACATATACATATACAGATAAATGTATATACACCACACACGTACATATATATGTATACACACCACACACGCACATATATATGTATACACATAGATACACACGCGCACGCACGCACACACACACAGACATACACGCAGACACACACGCACATATATATATCCATGTATTAGAAGGCGCGTGGCTTAGTGGTTTGGGTGTTCGAATCATGATCGTAAGGACGTGTGTTCTATTCCCAGTTGTGGATTGTGTCCTTGAGTAAACTACTTTATTTTACGTTGTCTTCAGTTCACTCAGCTGGCAAAAATGAGCTGTACCTGCCTTTCTAAAAGTCCAGCCTTGTTACATTCAGTGTCACACTGAATCTCTCTGAGGACTACGTTTAGAGTACGCATGTCTTTGGAGTGCTCAGCTACTTGCACGTTAATTTCGCGAGCAGACTTCTGTTGATCGGATCATTTGGAACTTTCGTCGTCGTAACCGACGGAGAGTCCGATGCGAATTTATGTATCTCCATACACATATATGTGTATGCGTGTCTGTATGAGTATGTGTGTTTGTAGCTAACATATATATCTTATATCTATCTAGTGACACATTTTTCTTATATATGTCATGAAATACATGATTATGCATGGACATTCCCATCAATTTTGATTTACATGCACGTACATAAACAAACAGAACGCATACAAACATGTATGCACGTATATATATATATATATATATATATATATATATATATATATATATATATATACAGATGCACATACACACACATATTTATATATATATATACACGTGTGTACACTTTTAATCATATTTAGCGACGTTTGGCGTATACAGTGTCATATATTCACAAATGTATTTTTGATTTCAAGTTATATTTTCGCTAGCAGTTGGTTATCAAACCGATTGGGATAGGGTTATCTCTGACCTTTCCACCACCAGCAGAAGTAGTTTATGAAAACTGTGGATATATAATCTTTGTAGTCGTTTGATTTTATCCAAAAATCAATTTTCTCCCACGTAAGAGTGCTCAGAACACTGTCTACTAACAGAGCAATAGAAAATAATCTCGCTCTCATTTTCTGTTTTTCTTTCTTTTTCATTCGGTCTTTCTGTTTGCCTGTCTCTCTTTCTTTCCTGGTGCCTGTCTCTCACTTCCTACCACTCTCAAATGCATCATGAATCATGACGAATGAACAGATTTTTTCGCTCATATCTGGAGATCTATGGTCATGCAAATGAAACACAATGTATGTTTGCTATGTCTCTCAGTTAGTGAATATGCCATTTAGCAAGCAATGCGGGAAATGACATCAACAACACCACGAAAGAACAAAGAAAGCAACAACGAAAAGAAGGAAAACAAAAATAAGTAAAAGACAGCATAAATAAAAGAAGCCGAAAAATATAAAAGACATCACAAAGAGGTTTAGAGATTATTCCTGATTTCTTTATGGCCATAAAGTGTTATATCGTAACTCTTCTTTCAAAAGAGGCGAATTTGTACAGCTTAGACGTCCGGTCATTTATGTGGGTGTCGCTTTCGCTGAGCAAGTCAGCAAGCTATACTACCTACCAGCCTACAAGCCTACCAGCTTACCAGGCAGGAAATCTCGCATAAGAATGGTAGAATTGGAACCAACGTTATTTCAATACAAGTGCATGATTTTAAGATACACACTTCTTTGAAGATCTTCAAAAAGATGTTATTATCATTCTTTTTAAAAATATTTATACGTAGTGCTAGATTTGCACGCACAGACGTTACAATGTTGACATCAACAGTGAGGTCAGTCCAAGATTTTCATCGTATTGATAACGAAACGACGGAGAGAAATAAATAAATAAATAAATAAATAAAATGGTTGGAAGGTTGAAGGACAAAGGAAGTAATTATTTCAGGGAAAGACAGCCATACATACATACATACATACAAACATACATACATGCATATACAAAACGTAGTAATATCTAAACAGTAGTCACATATATGGTGTACGCATCTGTCTGTCTGTCTGTCTATGTATGTATGTATGTATGTATGTATGTATCTATCTATCTACCTACGTCTATATATACAATGTATGTATATGTATATATATATTTATATACATACATATATATATATATATATGTATACATATGTATATATGTATATATATATATATATATATACATACTTGCATAAATTCGCACATATTACAAATACTCACACACACCATTTAATCTGGAGTTTCCCCGAAGAGTTGCCAGTCTACCAAAACACATACAGCCCTGCCCACACACATATACATACAGATATACGTGTGTGTATATATATATATATATATATATACAAGCGATAGTTTTGTTAAACAGCTTCGACTTTTACAATTCTGCAAATAATAATATTAGTATTTTATAAGCTTAAAGCTTACAGGCGATCACCGTGCAATGACTATAGAAACTAGTCTAATATTTGGGCATATAAGCCCTCGGCAGAAAAAAGTAAGTCCTCCCGTGCACGTCGAACTCGAACCCATACTCTTTGTTTACGCAACCATGCGTGTTACAGTACACCAATGCACCAACCTGCTTCTTTTCGTCGCATTTAAAAGCTATAATTAATTAGTAGTTGTTTTTGTAAACAAACTTTCATGTGCTTTCACTGCGATGGTTTTGTTAAGCAGCATCGATTTTTACAATTCACTAAATCATAATAATAGTATTTTATGCGCTTAAAGCTTAGAAGTGAAAATAATCTAATATTGGGGCATATAAGCCTCGTACGCGTGTGACTCATCCAAATATTAATGAGAAGTAGCCCGAGGGATATAAACAATATCGAACATACATACCTTGAGTACGTGTGTTTGATATTGCATATATATAAAGAAGTGTGATTGTATATGTATGTATATGCATAAACAAGTACCTAGACTCCGTTATGGACCAAACAAGCGGACTGTAGCCAAGAAATCAGAGCAATACTCAATGTTGCAAGATTGTCTCTGAGGTCACTCAGAACAATATATATTTCTTTATTGGCCACAGGGGGCTAAACATAGAGGGGTCAAACAAGGACAGACAAAGGGATTAAGTCGATTACATCGACCCCAGTGCGTAACTGGTACTTATTTAATTGACTCCGAAAGGATGAAAGGTAAAGTCGACCTCGGCGGAATTTGAACTCAGAACGTAACGGCAGACGAAATACCGCTAAGCATTTTGCCCAGCGTGCTAACGATTTTGCCAGCTCGCCGCCCTTCACTCAACAATATAGAGAAACTGCGTCTGCAGCAAAGGTATCAAAGCTGAAGCTTTAGGAACCCTGGTTTGGCCAGTAGTGATGTGTAAGTTTGAAGCAAGGACCCTACGGGTGACTGATATTAAGCAACCTAAGGCGTTCGAGATAAACTGCTGCATGCGAGTGGTACGGGTAGGTTCGGTGAACAGTAGAACAACCGATTCAGGGCTGGGAGAGATGGGAACAGAACAGAACATTTTGGCCATGCTATTAGGGTTCAAAACCTCCCTACACACATACTCGGAGGCTGGGTGGATAAGAAACAGGATTATGGATGGCGAAGATGGAATGGTGACATCAAGAACTGGACGGACAGGACTATAGTGGAGGATATAGTTGTAGTCCCAGACCATAGTGTGCAGTGAGGTCCATGACTCTTAGGCACGAGGACAGTATAATTAATGAACTGTTTAGGTGTGTGTGCGTGTGTATGCCTGTGCATGTGTGTGTGTGTGTGTTTCCGTGCGATTTTTCTATCTTTTGTGGTGGAAAAATATAAAAGTGCTCAATACGACCTCGCGTAAAAAGTGAGAAATCTGAAACACGCTTATATATGAAGTGTTCAGGGATTATCTAAACCCTTACACACACACACGCGCGCGCGCGCACGCACGCACGCACGCACGCACGCACGCACGCACACACTCACACACACACACACACACACACACACACACACACACATACACACACACACACAAGCTGAATGTAAGAAGTTGTAAAGTACGGATTAAAGCTGAATATATTGGGCGATACAGTGATACAGTTTAATAGTTTAAAACTGAACTAACGCAGAGAACGTCGTAGCGGAGGTGAAAATGATGTGAGAGGAAACACAGTAATACGATGGTGATTGATGATTGTAAAAGATTTGTGAATAAAGAATTGTCAGAATTATCAGCTGGATATTTTTTTCCGCAGTGAAGAATGTGTGGTTTATAATTTTCAGAATGAAATTTATAATTGCTGTAAAGATAACAATTATGAAGGCGCATGGCTTAGTGGTTAGAGTATTTAGCGCATGGCCGTAAGGTCGTGAGTTCGATTTCCAGCGGCGCGTTGTAGAGTTGAACAAAACACTTTATTTCACGTTGCGCCAGTCCACCCAGTTGGCATTTCAAAGGGCCAGCCTTATCATACTCTGAGTCACACTGAATCTCCTTGTGAACTACGTTAAGGGCACACGTGTCTGTGGAGTGCTCAGTCACTTGCACATGTCAATTTCACGAGCGGGCTGTTCCGTTGATCGGATCAACTGGAATCTTTGTCGTCGTAACCGACGGAGTGCCAGTTAGTTTGTAATAATTATGATTAAGGTAGTGAGCTGGCAGAATCGTTAGCAAGCCGGACTAAATGCCTAGCAGCATTTAGTCCGTCTTTACCTTCTGAGTTCAAATTCCGCCGAGGTCGACTTTGCCTTTCATCCTTTCGGGGTCGATAAAATAAGTACTAGTTGGGCCCTGGAGTCGATGTAATCGACTAGCCCCTTCCTTAAAATTGCTGGCCTTTTTTGAAATCAATATAATAATGATGACTAAATGAAGAAAATTTACGCTAAAAATATCAACCAAAACTTTTTAAAATTGCATTCTGCTGCCTTGATATAAGGGACACATTGAATAATGTAGCCTGAGGCTTGAGATTATATGGGACTGTCACGGCTGGAATGGCTTTGATCATAGGCCTAATCGACGAGAGAGGACTTAGGACTAATCAACAGCATATCGTTATTGCAATCGTACCCCTTTTTCTCCTCCTCCTCCTCCTTTGTCCCTACCACCGTTGTCATAGCCACCACACTACTGCCACCGCCGCCGGCGACGCTGCCACGGCGACGCTGCCACGGCGACGACGACGACGACCACCACCACCACCACCATCACCACCAACCACCACCACCACCAACCACCACCACCATCACCACCAACAACAACCACCACCACTATCACCACCACCACAACCACCACCACCATCACCACCACCAACAACAACAACCACCACCACCACCACCACCACCACCACCACCAACCCCACCACCAACCACCACCACCATCACCACCAACAACAACCACCACCACTATCACCACCACCACCACCACCACCACCACCACCACCACCACAGTAACTACAACAATAACAACAAATATGTTAACGCATATTTGCTTTCATTTTGTTGTTTGCCGTTGAAGGTCATTTCTGTTTTTTTTACCTTTTCTTAAAGATCTCTTTGTTAATTGTATACGTATAAAAAAAAGCCACGCCTGCATTTGTAGAAATCATCCATTATCCACGAATTGAATTATTTTGGATTACTACACTGTTATATATCTGTGACGTCAACACCGGATTATATAACCGTAACGAATTATTTTCTTTTTCTCTGCCTTTCAACTCGCCCGCCGCCATTTACTTAAAAATAGTTTCCATAAAGATCCTTTTATTCATTTATTTAAATTATATCCTTTCCCCACCCTCTTCACGCCGCCTCCTTTTCATCTCACCCCTCTCTCGTTTGTTTTCCTTTCTTGTTTTGTCAATCACTTTCATTTTGGTTTCCTCTTTTTCTTACTCTTATAAAAATAAAAAAAAACAACACAAATACAAAAACAAAACGAATCTAAATTCAAAATTCAGAAAGCAACATTGTATGACAAAGTCGCTTTTTATTTGCTATCAAATTTTGTCATCTGTTATGATTGATAAACTGTATACAATCATGCTAGAGGGTCCGCCGTCGTTTTCTACGATGTGCACATACACATATATGCGTGCATACATACATACATACATACAAACATACATATAAACATACATACATACATACATACGTACATACATACGTGCATCTATCTATCTATCTATCTATCTATCTATCTATCTATCTATCTATCTGTCTGTCGCTCTATTTGTCTACTTGTCTGTCTATGTATGCGTATATATATATATATATATATATATATATATATATATATATATATATATATAAATATTATATATGTATATGTGTATATGTGTGTATGTATATATATATAT
>NC_142936.1:45656654-45666654 GCF_046866305.1 Octopus bimaculoides
ATATAGCAACTTAATAAATCGTAGAATCTTTAAGTATCGAAGTAGTTTTAAGTATAGAAGCAACTGTTTGTAAATGTTTTACATTTCTCTGACTGGATGAGATGTTCAATAATGGCGGCCAACAAATTTCCACAACAGTGCAGTTTTTATTTTTTATTTTTATTTTTCTGTCCCTGATGACTATGTCGGGCGTTTTATGTTTGTATTTTGGGGGAGGGTTTGATAGGAATGTTTTGATTGTAACAGGAAGAGACAAGAATAGATAAAGAGACAGGAATAAATAAATAAATAAATAAATAAATAAATAAATAAATAAATAAAAAATTAAAAAGGGAAATCAGAAATAGTTAAAACCACGGACTGACTAGTAAAACAAGGGTTATATCGGATTCAGAAATAGAGGTCGTGGTGGTATGTGATAATGTTGTTCGTAGTGGCCTCCGTTATGGTGGTGGTGGTAATGACGATGATGATGATGACAATGATGAGGATGAGGATGATGATGATGATGATGTGGAGGATGATGATGATGATGGTGTGTTGTTAGTTTTGCTCTTGTTTTTGACCTTGTTTGTGATAGTGGTGGTGGTGGCGGTGCGGGTGTTGGTAGTGATGGGATGTAGTGAGAAATGCGATTTTAAAAGATATGAAGAAGATAGATGGGGAACGGGAAACCGAGCAGGAAGACGAGTTGGAAGACGATAGCAAAAAGGATGGATGTAAAACGATAGATGGAAATAACAGAGAGCTGTGTTGGAGATGGGTAGGTAGGCAGATAGATAGGTAGGTAGATAGGTAGGGGTGTATATATGACCACAAACATGAAAATGAAAGTGAAAGTAAAAAAAAATAAACGTAGAAAACAAAAAAAGAAAAACAGTAAGAAAATAATTCTGAAAAAAAAAATCGACCAAACCAACAACCAGCCAACCAACCAACAAACAAATAAACAAGCAAAACAAACAAACTTTATATTTTCTGAGACAAGAATATTTGATGAAGAAGGAAGGAAGTAGAAGTAAGAGAGAGAGAGAGAGAAAAGAGGAGGGGGGGGAGAGAAAGTATGATGTTTAGACAAATAAGAAACATGAAACGAGAAACAAGAAACATATTGATCGATAAGTAATGCAAATAAATAACTATAGAGATGTGAGAGAGAGAGGAGTAGTGGTAGGTATGGAGGGTAAGGGAAAAATGACAGAGGTACGGTAGATAGTTAGACAAATAGATATATTGAGAGGCAGAGAGTGAGTGAGAGAGTGAAAGTGTCAGTGTAAAGGTGTATTTCTAAGGGCGTATGTAAGGATGTATGTATGTGAGTGTGTAAGTGTGTGAGTTTGTGTTAGAGTGTATCTGTTTGTGTGTGAGGCTGTGTGTCTTTGTAAGGAAGTGTGTGTATGTATGTGTGTGTGTGTTTGTGTGGTGTGTGTAATAGTGGTTTTGAGGAGAAGTAAGAGAGGATAAAATAAGGGAAGAATATGAGATGGAAAGTTTAAGAACAAGTTAAGAAGTGAGAAAGAGAGAAAGAAAAAGCAAGTAGAAGGAAAACATGATACAAAAAATTCATAAAAAGTAAAAAAAAATGAAAAACAACCCCCTCCTGCCAAAAAGAAAAAAAAACTGAAGTTAATATGTAAATAAATAAATAAATAAATAAAGAAAGAAAACTGAATGGCAGAAAGAAAGAGAAAAGAAAAGTAATGAAAGACAGAAAAAAATAAGAAAGAAGAATGACAGTAAAGAAAGGAAGGAGGAATTGTTAGATTACTATTATAATAAGAAAAGATAAGAAGTGGTTGTTAGAATTATACAATAAAACAGCAATGAAAAAATGACACACTCACAACACATACACACACATAACACACACATACACGCAAGCACACACAAAATAACAATAATGAGCAATATAAAATGTGGTTGGGAAGTAAGGCAGAAGAGGGCGAAAATATGGAGGTAAAAGAAAAAAAAATAAGTGTAAGGAAAGAAAGAGAAGAGGAAAGGGAAGGGTAAGAGGGATAAATAAAACCGAGTGAAAAGAAATGAATGATTGATAATAATAAGACGGATTGAAAGTAACTGGAAAAAGAACAAGAGATGGAGCGAATGGTATAAATAAGCCAAGATGTTAAAGAAAGAAGAAAAGAAACAAAACAAAAGATGGCGAAAAAGAAGGAGGAGGTAGAGGAAAAGAGAGAAAAAAAGGAGGAAACGAAATGAAATAAAATTGGAAAACTTGCAAAGAAATCTGAATTGCAATTGATTTGAAGAATCGAATAATAAACAAAAAGATAGATAAAAAGCGAAAAATGAATATAGATATGCACACACACACACACACACACACACACACACACACACACACACACACACACACACACACACACACACACACACACACACATGCATACGCATACATATACAGATACATACATATACATTTTATATATATGCATATATCTAAATATACGTGTATATATATACATACGTACGTACATATACACATATAACACATATACGTACATACATACATACATACATACATACATACATACATACATATATATATATATATATATATATATATATATATATATATATACATATATATATACAAGCACACACACATATGTATATATATATATATATATATATATATACAAACACACACACATATGTATATATATATATATATATATATATATATATATATATATATATATATATATATATATATATATATATATCACTATAGAAACAACTACAACAGCATCCATAGCAGTAACCACCACAACTACCACCCCTACTACCATCACCACCACAACAACAACAACAACATGAGTAAACAAGAAAGCTACGACAGCGATGACGAAGACAGCAGCAACGACAACGATGACGACGGCGGTGATAAGAGAGAACGGAAATGGATTATTTGTTCCGGTCGCAAGCGCACGACACCGTCCGTCCAGTATAGGCGCCATGATAGATAGCGTCAGTGCTCTAGCTGGCCGCACTTTCTCGTCCATTATCTTCACAACAGAGGTGTATCAATTAAAATATGTTTTCTTTTCTCTATCTCTTCTGCGTATCCATCAACCAACTCTTTCCCCCGCCAAATCTTGTCTTGTCTTTCATTGTTTTTTGGCCTAAATTTTATTTATTTACACATTGATTATCATCCTCCTCCTCCTCCTCTTCATCAAATTATTATTATTATTATTATTATTATTATTATTATTATTATTATTATTATTATTATTATCATTATTATTATTATTATTATTATTGTTTTTGTTGTTGTTATTATTTCAGAGGTCAGAGTTACATAGTTGTATAACTGTTGTTCTGTTTTTTGGGTGTGGTTACTGTTGTGGTTGATGTTGTGGTTGGGGTTGGTGAGACTCATAAGCTGTGGTTGTTGTTGATACTACGATATGGTTTTAGTTGCTGCTGTTGTGGCCGGTAGTCTTATTGGCATGGTCGATAGGAGACATGATTTTTATTATTAATGTAATTGTTAGATCGGTGAGCTGGCAGAATCGTTAGCACGTCGAGAAAAAATGCTTAGCAGCATTTCGTTTATCGTTACGTTCCGAGTTCATATTTCGATGAAGTCGACTTTGCCTTTCATCCTTTCGGGATTGATAAAATAAGTACCAGTTGAACACTGGGGTCAACTAGTTAGTTCCCTCCCACAAAAATAAAAAAATTAAATCAAGCCTTGTGTCTATAATAGAAAAGATTATTAATGTAATTGTTAAAGAGGCGTGCTGGCAGAACCGTTACTATGCCGAACAAAATGGTTAGCGGTACTTCGTCCGTTTCCACGTTCTGAGTTCAAATGGTGCCGAGGTTGGCTTTGTCTTTCATGCTTTTGTGGTCGGTAAAATAAGTACCAGCCGAGTACTAGGGTAGATCTAATTAACTAGCGCTAAATTTCAAGCCTTGTGCCTATAGTAGAAAGGACTATTAATGTAATTGTCTTTTTTGGGTGTAAGTTGGTTCTGGCAGAGCAGACCAATAATGAAAGACATTCCGTTCATGACCACTATGTCCTTGATTCAGGCATTGTATATCTAGGACTGCGGAGGCGTAATGGCCCAGTGGTTAGGGCAGCGGACTCGCGGTCGGAGGATCGCGGTTTCGATTCCCAGACCGGGCGTTGTGTGTGTTTATTGAGCGAAAACACCTAAAGCTCCACCAGGCTCCGGCAGGGTGGTGGTGGCGACCCCTGTTGTACTCTTTCGCCCCAACTTTCTCTCACTCTTTCTTCCTGTTTCTTGAGTAACGCTGCGATGGACTGGCGTTCCGTCCAGCTGGGGGCAACACAAACGCCATAGAAACCGGGAAACCGGGCCCATGAGCCTGACTAGGCTTGAAGAGGGCGCATAAAAAAATAAAAAAATATCTAGGACTACATAATCCAATGTATTCACCTCTTTTCTCAAGGTTATTTTTGTAGTTGTCAGTAGTATTAGTAAGTGTCCTGGTGCTGTTACTGTCATTGTTGATGAAGATGATGGTGGTGGTGATGGTGGTGATGATGGTGATGTTGATGATGACGATAACGATGATGATAATGATGTTGTCCAGGTCACTTCTCTATGCATTGTGGAACTACTGTCCAGAAGCGATCCACAGATCCAGTTTTTCAGTATACTATATCTTCATCAGTGGTGGGTACCGCTGCCGCCGCTGCCGCCGCTGCCGCCGCTGCCGCCGCTGCCGCCGCTGCCGCCGCTGCCGCCGCTGCCGCCGCTGCCGCCGCTGCCGCCGTGGAAGAAAGGGCGAGAGAAATTTGTGGTGAAAGAGTACAGTAGGGTTCGCCACCATCCCCTGCCGAAGCCATGTGGAACCTTAGGTGTTTTCGCTCAATAAACACTCACAACACCCGGTCTGGGAATCGAAACCGCGATCCTACGACCGCGAGTCCGCTGCCCTAACCACTACGCCATTGTGCCTCCACTGCCTGTTGTTACGGTACTACTAATCGTTATATTTGTAGTTATAGAAGTACTAATTGTTGTAACATATGTTGTTATAATACTTTTAATACGATGTTTGTAGTTACACTGCAGTTAATCATTATAAAATCGGCTGTTAAGGCGGCGAGCCTTAAATCGTTAATGAGCCGGCGAGCCTAAATCGTTAATGAGTCGGACAAAATGCTTAGCGGTATTTCTTCGGACTCTTAACATTCTGAGCTGAAATGCCGCCAAGGTTGACTTTGCTTTTCATTCTTTTGAGGGCCGATAAAATAATTACTAGTTGAACATTTGGGTTGATTTAATCGACTATTTCCCTCCCTTAAAATTTCAAGCCTTGCGCCTATAGTGGAAGTATTATGATGTTTGCAGTTACGTTAGTGTTGAGCTATGATGTCTCTGGTTACGTTAACCCTAATAGCCGTGATTTGTGTACTGACTGTTATACTAACAGCTATGATGTTCTTAGTTAAAGCTCTTAGTACAATAGCTATGATGTTTGTCCGAGCTATAAATCATATACAAACACCACATTACTAATTCTTTTGTCACTTTTGCTTCAAACGACATTTATATTCTAATTTTATTTGTCTTGCATGATTTAAATAATCTTCTCTTCTATCCTATTCCTTTCCTTCTTTCATGCTACTTCCGGTCTGCTTCTCCAGCCCTACTGTAGAACGCTCTGTCTCCACCGCCTCATTATATTTCTGAGTTCGAGGCTTCCTTTTTGTATTAATGTCTTTTACTAATCATTCTTTTTCCCTTTTCTTTCTTTCTTATCCATTTCTTTCTTTCTTTAGTGCTTTCTTTTCATCTTCTTATTTTCTGCTTGTCTTTCTTTCTTTCTTTCTTTCGTTTCCAGTCGTTTCTTATAAATTAGACGTCTGCGCGTCTTTAAATTCTTGACTACAACAGTCTAACTTTGATTCCTGTTCTCTAATTCTCCGTCTCCCACATCAATGTTTACACTCCCACCCTCGATACTCAACTGATTGTTTCACACCTAAATCCACCAACAATTTTTCGCTTTCACCCCACATCCCGATAATTATAATCCTGCAGCAGTACTTTACCAAACGACACGAATTTAATGAACGAACGTCGGAGTCTCAACGAGATCATTTGACCTGCTCAAAACAACAGCCAACAGCCTTAAAGAAGACTACCGTAAACAACGTGACCTATTTCGCGTTCAACTTTGGGTTTCATTGGGCGCAAACTCTCAAATACTAGTTGTATCGAAAACTCAATCCGACTTGCCAACCTCTCTCACCTTCGTCACGCTTTAACAACCAGAAACCTCCGTTCGGTGTAACTAATTTCCCGATAATTCCACCTCTGTCTTCAAAGTCGTCTCTTATGTATCAGTTAAATGTACATACTAAATACTATTATTCTTGAATTATCATGCAAGGTAGGGCTGCTCACTCTGCTTTTAAGCCGCCCACTCAAGTTTGCAATCAACAAATGCCAGTCACATGTAAAATTCTGGACAGGTAGAGATTTTGAAGCTTATAGTATGAGACGAGTGCACAACCTCTCATGGACTTGTATTTAAGGTTTTCATGCACACCCTAGAACATCTCAGAGGTAACAGTAACATAATGTTGGAATTGCAGTCTGGTTCTCTGGTGTCACCCTCAAAGACTATTTCCATTGATAAGTATGGAGCATTCCGAAAAAAATCATATATTTGAAAACGAGGGAAAAATTTAATCTCTTGACCAATATGAAAATTACTGTTAACTGAGGTGACTTAGCAGCTTAGTTTGTCAAATTTTTATTTCAGCTGAGCAAGGACCAGTTAGCAGTTAGTAGCTGACCACTGCCCAGAGCAAAATGATATTGAGTAGGATATTAATGCCGCCCTTATTCAACAGTTACCAAATAAATCCAGGTGGTACAGGTCAGTTTACATTATAGTTGCTGTCAACTGACCAACAGAATATTTCAATTCTCCGCAGCAAACTTGTGGCCCACTTTACACCCAGAAACTCAAAGTAAATGGACTTACTATGTTGCATCGGAATTTTGTTGCACTAAACTCTTAGTTACAGGAGAGATTTTTACCGTAAAAAATCATTTTACATGTTCTTCAAGAAATTCAATAAACGCTATCAAATGTCAATGATCTAATGAAGAGTATATAGGTCACACAAAGCTTACTCTAAGAAACAGATTGACAATTCAGCGACAACAAATACGAGACCCCAGTACTAGACAGATTCCACTGAGTGGACATGTAGATATATATGCAAAAAATAAGTCCCCCAAATTCCAAGTCTTCTCATCTATGTTCAGTGAATATAACAGATGAAGCACGGATAAACAAAGAAAATACTTTCATACAAAAGTACAAACCAACTTAACAAACTGTAACTGAGTATATACACAAATAATTAATCGCACACAAAACTCATTCTGTCACTTAACATGAGGAACTTACACAGCTAACAACCTAAACTTTAGCCACTGGACTATATACAAACGACTCCTGTGCACTCTCTCATTTGGCAGATTAAATTTAGAGTGCCTTGATTGTCACTAAAGCATGTCGACCTTCATTTTAGGCGCAAAATATACTGTCACGTGACACTAACGCACGAACGTAGCGGGAAACGCACAAAAGTTCTAGGTTTAATCACTTGTTCATTTTCTACAAACACTTGACAGAAAACATTCAGAGTATTGATTTTTGGTACTGTCACTAGACATGTTCAGTCAACCATTTCAGCCTTAACTTACGATGCCTTAACTTACCCCGTCACTTGATTCTGACACCCGGGCATAGCGGGGAGCCTACAAAAATTTCTAAGACTAGTCATGTGACTAATCTCTACCAATCGAGTCCTATTCAAAACATATACTAATTTGAGCCATGAACTCCCTATAAAAATAGGACAAGCTCTAAACACTAGTCAGAAGCAAGACAGCTTTTTTGAAAATCAGTGTAAACTGTGAAACTGGTTGAATCTTTAAATATAATAAAACAAATTCAAATTACGATGAACGTAAACAAACAAAAGAAGTTTGCTTTTAGAATCGTTGAGATGTCTTAGAAAGTTAATGAAGTGATTTTAAATTCTCAAACGCAGGATAATGCTAATAATATAGCCTGAACAGGATAAGGTACCCCTATTTTGCAGAAAAAAGTGTTGGCGGTTAGCTACGAGACTCGAACCCACAATTCCATGTCGCGGTGCTCTAGACCGATTAAGCTAAACTGCCAACATCACACATTCTTCTGCAAATTTAAGATGTATAGAAATCCCGCTTTATGAGATGCTATCATGCGTTAAATTCAAATTACGATGAACGTAAACAAACAAACAAACGAAGTTTGCTTTTAGAAGCGTTGAGATGTCTTAGAAAGTTAAAGAAATGATTTAAAATTCTCAAACGCAGGATAATGCTAATAATATAGCCTGAACAGGATAAGGTACCCCTATTTTGCAGAAAAATGTGTTGGCGGTTAGCTACGAGACTCGAACCCACAACTCCATGATTACGTGTCGCGGTGCTCTAGACCGATTAAGCTAAACTGCCAACATCACACGTTCTTCTGCAAATTTAAGATGTATAGAAATCCCGCTTTATGAGATGCTATCATGCGTTAAATTCAAATTACGATGAACGTAAACAAACAAACAAACGAAGTTTGCTTTTAGAAGCGTTGAGATGTCTTAGAAAGTTAAAGAAATGATTTAAAATTCTCAAACGCAGGATAATGCTAATAATATAGCCTGAACAAGATAAGGTACCCCTATTTTGCAGAAAAAAGTGTTGGCGGCCAGCTATGAAACTCGAACTCACACCTCCGTGATTACACGTCGTGGTGCTGTAGACCGATTAAGCTAATATTTTAATTATCCTCAGTGCATTTTCAACTTCTATTTTTCATATATATATATATATATATATATATATATATATATATATATATATATATATATATATATATATATATATATATATATATATATATATATATATATATATATATATATATATATATATATATATATATATATATATATATATATATATATATATATATATATATATATATATATATATATATATATATATATATATATATATATATATATATATATATATATATATATATATATATATATATATATATATATATATATATATATATATATATATACATATATATATATATATATATATATATATATATATATATATATATATATATATATATATATATATTACCTGTATTTCGGGACGGTCATTTTTTTGCCAAATAAACACACGCACTATAGACTCGTTCTTCACTCGTTTATTACTCTTTCTATTTTAACTCATATCCATTGTTCGGACATCTTTCGTCACACATCTGCGACACTTCAGCGACACTTTCCGTCCTCGTGTGTGCTCCTACTTCGCTTAGTCCATTCTGTACTTCTATGAGTGGTATCCTTATATGCGCATGCGTTTGCGTCTGTATTGTGTGTGTGTGTACAGTTGTGTGTGTGTGTACAGGTGCGTGTGAGTATGTCGTTATTCTTAGTAGCACTATAACCCTCCCCACCCCGTCTCCTTCCCCGTTGCCACTGTTGCTGCCCTTAGCTTCAACTTTTGGTACAGTTCCTGTATCTCTGTGTGTTTGTGTGTTTGCCCACGCTGCTGCCATCGTGGTAGTTGTTGTTGTGGCCGCTGTTGGTGTAGTCGTTGTTGGTCGCGTTGTTGATGTTGATGTGATCGTTTGTGAAGTCACTGTATGTGTGTGTATATGGGTTCGCTTACTATATTGTTTATACCTGTGCCCGTTATAATTTTTTGTGTTTACCTATTTAACTCAATTTCTCATATTTATCATAGGCGTGTGCATATTTGTCCATTGTGTATTACACTGTTTGTATCTGTTTATCTTTCTCCCTTCTGTCTTTAGTCGTCATGTTGTGTGGTATGGTGATGGGTGTTATTGTTCCATTCGTGTTTTCTGTTGAGGCTCGGTCTGTCTATTGCTATGTGTGTAGCCA
>NC_142936.1:45671654-45674154 GCF_046866305.1 Octopus bimaculoides
CAGTGGACGACGGCTTTGCTGGTAGGAAGATCTTGGTTTGATGCTATAGCGCGCATCCTCAGGCAATTGTCTGGTAATAGAGCTTTAAGTTGACCGCGCGCATACACACACACACACACACACACACACACACACACACACACACACACTCACACGCTCACATGCGTATGTGCGTGTGTGTGTGTGTTTGTGCGTGTGTGTACATACGCACAAATACAGATGTACAAACGTATGTTCGTCCGGTCCGTACGTACGTACATACGTACGTACGTATGTATTCATGTATGTATGAATAAGTGTATGTGTTCATGTATGTATGAATAAGTGTATGCTTCCAAACTACATGATTCAAGGTTCAATCCCACTGCGTGGTGCCTTGGATAAGTGTCTTCTATTACAGCCTCGTAAGTGAATTTGGCAGACGGAAACTGAAAGAAGCCTGTCGGATATATATATATATATATATATATATATATATATACATACAAAATTAAGAGGAATGACCACTAAAGTGGACTCCTATATGCTAGATATAGACATCAAATCGCCTAACCACGAAGAGTATGTTCTCAAGAAAAAAAATTTCAGCAAAACGCCAGAATGTAAAAATGAGCAAGACAAATGAAAATATACGAAATAAAAAACGATTACCTACGTACCAATGGTTTTACCTGGTAATATTTACGCATGTAAATATCTTCAGGTTCATCAGCGTAGTCTATCGCTTACAAAATATAATTTACAGAACTAGACATAGAACGCTCACCCGAAAGGGAGCATGTATAAAGTTTTGCAAATTATATTTGGTGTATTTTTCAAATATCTTCAATCTGGCGCGCTGAGGCCGGAAATAACTCTGCAGTTAATAAATTTCTGCAGCTAATCTACCGGTTAGAGAACATCGTTATTTAAAAATTAAATAACGAGGGTAGAAACTAATATTGATATCAATTTCTACCCTCATTATTTAATTTATATATATATATATATATATATATATATATATATATATATATATATATATATATATATGTATATTTGTGAGTGTGTGTGTATGTGTGTGTGTGTGTGTGTGCGCGTGTGTGTGTGTGTGCGTGTGTGTGCGTGAATGTTTGTGTTAGTCCCCCACCACTGCTTGACAACCAATTTTGGTGTTTATGTTCAGCAAAAGAGACCACCAGAATAAGTTTCAGACTTATAAGTTCTGGGGTCGATACGCTCGAATAAAAAATTCTTCAAGGCGATGCCCCAGCGTGGCCGCACTCTAATGACTGAAACGTAAAAGCTAAAAGCTAAAATCTGTATATATATGTATATGTGTGTGTGTGTGTGTGTATACAATATATATATATGTGTGTGTGTGTGTGTGTATACATACGTACGTACATACATACATACATACATACATACATACATACATACATATATAGTTATAGAGATTTCAACAAAAAAAGTACTCCATCTGGTGAGAGATAAAAATCATTTATTTAAAGGACGTAATGCATATATTTAAGCCCTACTAATAGTTTCATAACCTGCTCCTTGTAATAATTATATGATATTTTAAGCAATTCATTGTTTTGTTATGCGTGTTTCGTTATACGCGTGACCTCCTCGGTCCATGAAAAAATTGCCTTACATGAGAAAAGTCCGTGGTATACACACACACAAAAAAATCAACAACAAAATAGACAAGACTAAAACAGAAATGTTAGGGCCACTAGTCTATACTAATTTACACAATTAAAACCAAAATGAACTATAGGTGTAGGTGTGGCTGCGTGGTAGGTTTGCTCCTCAGCCATGCGATTCCTGGTTCAGTCTGCTTCTATAGCTTCGGGCCGACCGAAGCCTTGTAAGTGTATTTGGGGTAGACGGAAACTGTGTCTTTGTGTCTGTGCATGTCCCGCAAAACCACTTGACAACAGGTATTGGTATGTTTTCTTCTGCGAAAGTTAGCGGTTCCGGCAAAAGTGACCGATAGAAATAAGTACCAGGATAAAAAAAAGAAAAGAAAAAAGAACTGGGGTTTATTCGTTCGACTAAAATTCTTCTCGTTTTTATTTTCACGTGGTTTCTTGTGTACCAGTGTCCTGGCTTTCAGAGAGAACTAATCAGGTGTCCTTAGCCTCAAAATTGGTTTGAGATACGAGGTATGTTATTTAAATCTGCCTAATTACTGTGTCTCCTTGGCAAGAGACTATTAGTAGCTCTCATTTTAAATACTGTGTACATTAAATGATATATCATCTTTAAATGATATTCATCTTTCACCTGGATGGGGTACATTTTTACTGATCAGTAAACTATACATACATATTATATATATATATATATATATATATATATATATATATATATATATATATATATATATATATATATATATATATATAAAGAGAGAGAGAGAGAGAGAGAGAAAATTTTTCCTCAAATAGTTAAGAGTTATAAAGTCGAAAGAGACTAACCTTTGGGAAGAGATTCCACAAAATGTGTGTAG